>NW_012118710.1:10386637-10488344 GCF_000951035.1 Colobus angolensis palliatus | reverse complement strand
GGTGTTTCGCAGTGTCATCCAGGCTGGAGTACAGTGGCAGGATCTCGGCTCACTACAACCTCCACCTCCTGGGTTCTAGCAGTTCTCCTGCCTCAGCCTCTTGAGTAGCTAGGATTCTAGATACCCACCACCACACCCCAGCTAATTTTCGTATTTTTTGTAGAGACAAAGTTTTGCCATGTTGGCCATGCTGGTCTCTAACTCCTGACCTCAAATGATCTGCCCACTTTGGATTCCCAAAGTGCTTGGATTACAGGTGTGAACCACCACACCCGGCCAAGAATTTATTGTTTCATTGGGGATTCTAGAAAAAAAAAAGTTGTTAAAATAAGAACATGCTGTCAGACTATTACATTATGTAGAACTCCCCTTGAGATTTTAATTTATATTTTCTATGAACTATCAGTCACTTTATTAATTTCATTTTTTCATCTTTTCTATATATTTCCAAGAAGTTCATGGCTACAGTTTGAGAATTTCTATACAGGTTTCCTTGATGAATGATCCTTGTAGGTTGCTGCAATCTAATTATCCTAATTCTTTCCTATTCAAAGGATTCCTTGTGATTTACTTAAATTCTCACACAGTTACTTTTTATGTGTTCCAAGATGTTTAGAATATATTTTGATACAAGATTATAAGAGAGATGGGGAGGTTGGGGGAGACATTCGTAGGAGGCTGTTTGCTTTCTCCCCAGATGACCTTGCTGTTTAGTACGATGTTGAATTCCATTAAGACAGCTATAATAATTATTAGAATAAAATTAGATCATAAAAGTCTTCTGCAATGAAACTCATTGTTTAGATCTATCCGGATTAGTGACTAAATATAAATGAAATGATTAGAAAATTAGGAAATTCCCCTTGAAACAGTGTATGCTTGAGTGTTAACAGTGGCCATGCTTTTACTATTTTCAAGCACTTAGAAAATAATACAGTCAAGCATTTTGCCAACCTACGTTTTAGAAATGTATGTGTTTTCTGTCTTTTCCAATGCCTTTCAACCCCTACTTTATTCAGAATTAGAGAAAGTAATTTATCATATAGTAGACATATATCAACCTATGCAATCTGCTAATTACTTCTGGGACAATGCAAAGCTTACAAAGACCAGTTGGGTTTTCATATAACAAAGAATTTCATAGGCAGTAACTATGTGATAACTTATGAGTGAATTCCTTTCATGAATTCATTTATGACAAAGGAAAAGGCCCACATACACTATGTTTACACACCCTACACACTATATGTTCATTTGTATTTGTGGTTTCTTTGACTCAGTCTGTATATAGGGAAACCTTGACTTAGCAATTAATTCTTAGCTAACAAGCTTTGTGAAAACTCCTGGGCTTTAGAGTAGGGAAGAGAATAATAGACTTTACTGGTTTCCAAATTAATTAAGTAATGCTTTCTTTTAAAAGATTAATATAGGAGAATATATAACTAATCAATCATATCTTCTCCTAAGTTTTCTTTTTTAATCAGAAGAAAAATTATTTGAGTGAGATTGAAGTTCCCACAGGAGCAATTGGGCTTGTAGCAATAAAATAGCTGTTTCATTTGAGATGAGCAGAAATATATTATTTTTATAAAATTTAATTAAATTATCAATTACGACTTTTAAAAATGGACTCATATGGGTAATAGGCTTAGCCTTACCCCCTCTTCCAAATTGATAATGATATTAGTAATTTCACAATATTGGTAAACAACCTGCAGTTACATTGAAAAGCATGTAAAATATGTTTTATAATTTGTTTAACAGTCTACATGTATGTTGTGTTATGTAGGATGCCCAGGAAGGCAAATACGTGAGAACAACATGAAAACAATAGGGTAGACTTGTCTGTTCAACGTATGGTATTCATCCTGTCACTACACCATTTATTAATTTCAAAATTTCTCCGTTGCCTTAGAGTAAGCATTCATTATGAACAGGAAGAATTCGGGTACTCAAAGATGTTCCTCAAGTCATCTTTATAACTTGTAATAAACAAGTGTGTCCGCTTTTAAATCTTTTAAAGAAATCACTTGATCAAAATTTTTGTATGTACAGTAGTGACCTGTAAGTTTAGAAAAACAAAGTCACATAAGTGAATGTTGAAATACACACAGACATATTTTAGGTATGTTTGTATATACTGTATACAATGTGTATATGTGTATTTTGCTACATAATTACATTTAGTATATTATGATCATGGTGAAATTGCAGACATGTTACATTCATAATAATTAGAAAAATTTCTTTCTAGAAGGTATCTTTGAGACCATGCAACTTTTTCCTGAGACCAGACCCAGTTTATTAAGAAAGAATTCAAACATTACAAATATACTAATGTTCCTTATGTTTACTTGCCTGATCAGCATAAGTTGCTCAGCTGTGTTCAGTTTCTGATAATTCAAAACCTAATTAATTTGCACTAATGAAGGGACTGTCCTTTATAAATTAACAAATTTAATATACCAAATTACTATAGGAAAATATGTTGCTTAAATAAACATCATGAAGATTGCAGGATTTAATGCTTTTTTAAAAGTCTGTAAGTGTAATGTAAAATTACTTTCAATTTACTTTTAACAAAAGGCTGTTTTCCAAATCTATAAATTCTACCCATAGCACACATAAAAATGCTTGCTGAGTGGTTTTAATTAAAAAGATTAACTTTCTTACTAGCAAGATTATGTTTAAAATGAAGACTCCTTTGGTGTAGAAGTATAGGTTAACTTTTGAGCTTGTATTTCCTCCAGGATTAATTCAGAAGGTTTGTATTTGAAACCATAATCATTAAAGATATTTTAAGGTCTCCAAGATAAATACCTAATATTAGGAAGAGGGGTTATTTTAAGTTGTCTCTGTGTAGCTGCGTCTCTGTGTAGAGGTTACAGTAGTAACCTCCTGTTCTGGTATTTTTATGTAACATTCAATTAAAAAATGAAACATTATGGTTAACTTTTCCTCTAATCTGTGGTATTTTTTGCTGGAGATAGAAAAGTTCTGATTTTTTTTTTTTTTTTTTTGGAAGGTCACAGTGGATAGCTACTTAGTTTGTCAAAAATAAATTTGAAAGGAGTCTTGATATCCGAATTGGGATTGGGACTTTTGCCCAGCTCTAGTTGTGCACCTTGAGTTTACAGCTTCATCTGGTTGTAATGTCATTGATGAATCCTGAAGGACAAGAGAAGGAAGCATCTCTCTTAGTGTGGGTCCTTTGTTTGGAAACATGGCCCTTCTAGATATTTCTAGAGAAGGACACGCACTTTGAATCTCTAATATAGTTTCTCTAAGATTACATTTTCTCAAAGAACAGTTTCATTTTCTGCAGCCCAAATTGAGAAAGCTTGTTGGAGCTGCTTCAGAAACAGATATCTTCATATTACCAATTCAGAATATCTTGTTTCTCGTCTGATGCTTGAGAAAATCCTGAGAAAATGATGTACCCTCACATACTAATTCCTTTCACTTAGCCCCATTTTTAGTGGATATAAGAGCCAGTGTAGGCAACTTTGATGTATTGAAACCAATCTTACTCCTTGAATAGTTTGTCCTCTTAATCTGTGATTAGAGAGGATCATCCACTCTTAATTTGCAGCAGAAAGACACATTTGGTCTTACTAAAGGTATGTTGCTAATCACTTATTCTTAAACATTGCTGCTGAGTCTCACACGACTTTGTTTTCCTTTCAATTCCACAAAATCTTTTGTCCCTAGAGAAACTTCAGAGGTTGAAGAAATATTGCCACTTAAATTGATTCCACTTACCTACTAGACTAGTCCAATCTTGGAAACCCTAAATGGCCATATCTGTATTTAAAGATGATTATATTAGTAATAAACTCTTCTACTCCATGATTAACAGAATATTAATTTAAACATAAAATTGTATATGACCTGCTTAGGATTCTCAGTTAGATCTCATAATTTTTTGTACAGTAGATAGTATCACAGTAGATTCAACTTATCTTTCGTCCTGGTTAGAAAATATGAACTACCATTAAGTCATTTGGCAAGACTTATGACACAATGAAACTTGAATGATATGCATCATTGCATCTCTACATCTTTCCAGGCCTCATAAAACTGTGCCTTGCTAAAAGTGTTAGATTCTGCCAAACTGAAACCCTTTTCACAAGAACTGAATATGGAAATAGACAATGTAACTACCCTGTATTCCATCATAAAGGCAGCAAGAAAACAAGTTCAAAGTTTGAGTAAGACTATCACAATCTTAATGATAATGATGTATCTAGAAGTATACAGGTTGGGTTCATCCTTCATTTCTTTGGGGTGGGAACTGCATGCTTACTGCCTGGGTAGCTGATCTCTATCATATGATAAGGCACCTGTCTTCATTCTCACTGGCAATTTTAAATAGAGTTCAGTGCCAGAATTTGATGTTTTTCACCAATCCTAATTAGAAACTTGGCTTACTTTTATTTTTGAACAAAAATGTACTTGTTAAAGATCGTAACTTAAAAATTCTTACTATAGCTGGGTGATCTGATAGCTTTGACTTTCTTAGTTCCCCTATTTCGACTTTTCTTCCTGAGAAGCCTACTGCCTCTTTGACAGAAATTCTTCCTCACTGACCCAAGTGGGGGCAGTGAATGCTTACTAATTATTCTAGCACAGCTGATTTTATGCTCCTTGCCTGAGAAAGGAGAACTATCAATTTGGACTGTCTTTCTGCATTTCTCACTCTCTGTATGGTTAAAGCCTGGACTTTTCTCACTCCCTTGCAATACTTCCTTCCTTTATACTTACTTTTAGTTTGAAGGCAGGCTGTGGTACCTGCTCCTGGCCTCCTGCTTATATATCATAATGTCCTATCACCTTTTTTTTTCAGAGATCATCACTGGCATGCCAGCCTCAACTGAAGGAGCATATATGTCTTCAGGTAAGGAAAATAAGCCTGGCAAATTTTACTAACCAGAATGACAACCATAACTGCTGGCTGCTCCTTCTACTAATCAGAACCCCTTCTGCATCCAAACCTCTCAGCTGCTCTTGTTTTCTGCTTCAATGTTTTTCTCAACCTTGTTCTGTCTTTTTGGATTTTACTTAAGGGAGGATGGTTCTTGCTGCATCTTCAAACTTAGGCCGGAGAAACAAACATGAGTGAAAGAAATCTACATCTAGATGCAACTTAATGACATTAAGCAAGTAAAGGAGATATCTGAGTTACAAGCTCAGTTTTTATGTCTTTCCAGGTGCCTCTCTTAGTGCCTTCTACTCTTTCACCCCTCAGAGTGTATTCCTGGATAATTTATCAACATCTGATCTGTGACCTTTAGGTTTGTAATGATCGGTTGTGGATCGCTAAACTTAAAAAAAAAAAAAAAAGACTTACAGCCTGACATTTAAAAATGCTGTTGTCTTTTGTTTTTTTTTTTTTTTTGGTTTCTCACTTGCCTATAATATTTGCTGATAGCATTCATAGTCTGGGCAGATATTAACAACTTAGAACCCAACTCTAGCAATGCATATATAACCACAATTCATTGATTTCTTCACAAGCTATGCATTTAATCAATCCTCTATGTATTTCATCTTTTAAACTTTTTCTTATTCTTTGTAATTCTATAATTAATAGAACCTTAGAACATTTAAAAATTAATCTTTATTTGGAAGAAAATTTTTGAACACCCAAGACTGGAAATTCATCCCAGAGGTACAATGGTAACTTGGTTTTGCCTGGTGCCTTTTCTTTTACAAAAATTCTTACATTTCATTTGATAATCACAATAAACTTGTGAAACAAGACATCATTTTTCCTCATTTTACAGATGAGAAAACTGAAGCATTAGAAATGTTAAGTCATATATCTCAGGAAGTAGAAGAGAAGGTACTTCAAGTTCAATATTCTTTTTGTTACTCCACATTTAATATTTTAGCTTCATTGAGTTTTTCATTATGTCTGGTATCTTGTTGAAACTATAGAATGACCCATAATCAACATGCCTTTTTCCATCTTACCTTCATTGGTTTCCTCTTCCCTTCCAAACCATTGTTTAAAACCATGAACGCTAAACATCTCTGTATCCTAGACTACTTTAGTTATACTTAGGACATATTCATGTGTCATTACTAAGATATAAGTGTATGTGTGTTGTGGAATGGTATCCTGGAGTCTAAGAGGTTGTTACTCTTCTGAGAGAAGGAAGGAAGGAAAAAAGAGGGAAAGAGAGAGAAAAAAAATAAATCAAATATTCTGAATTTCTTCACCTTTCATCTACACGTTTCTATAATATAGGGATTTCATTATATGTGACTCCAGTAAATGCCATTAGGAAAAAAGAGTTTTTACATTTATATGGAACTTGTCTTGGGAAATTGACTATAACTATTATTTTTTAATATGTGACTTGAATCTTGTTAACTTTCTGGCTGTTGACTTTCAATCCTTCTTTGATACTAAGACTTCTTTATTTCTTACTAATGAAAACCCATCCGTTCCATGCTTTTTTCTTCATGAGTCATATTTTTCATTCTCTCTATACTTAACTACTGTTTTTTCTTCTTTTATCTTTGCTACCTAAGAAAATCTTGCTACTAGATATCCCCAACTATTGTATGATTTATTTAATTAGCATGGTTTGTTTGATTCTAATGTAATAACTCTATTGCTCTAGCAGACTTTGCATGGACTTCAGCAGTTTCTGGTCAGGATGTTTATGCAGATCCACGTTGCCTGGAAATACTCTCAATCTTGTTTGTTTATTTATTTGGCATGCATGAAAGTTGGCTTTCATTCTCTTGGAATCCGGGGGCTGTTCCCTTTGGTTTCATGTTTTCTAAAAATCAAGACCACACCTAAAAGAAAGTATTTTCTATCTCACCCTGTGGTGTGGATCTCTTCAGAGTAGTCTGTCTTGGGAGTTCAGATAATGCTTGGTGTGTGGGATATTCTTACAGATGGATTGACTCCATTTTCATCCCTTTTAAAAGACTTCGGGTCTAGACTATGGAAATATTCCTTTGTGGTCTTTGAGTACTGCATATATCTTCTGACTTATAAATGCTTCAGCTTCTCTGTTGCACTGTGTTCTAGTACTCTTTTACTAGGTGATACCCAAGCCTGGCAATTTTCTAATTTAAGAGTCCAAGCAGCATGACTCAATAAAACCTCATTCCACTTTTATGTTTTATAGAGTCTCCCATTAGAATATCAGTATCAACAGAAGGAGCAAATACTTCTTCATGTAAGTATACTTAAATATTCTGTTCACTGGTTTTTAACCCAAGACACTATCTGCTTTGGAAGGTCATGTTCACGTCTATCCTCTGCCCCTATTAAGGGTCAGAGTATTGAGTTTGGCAATAGTTGGTATTTGCTATTTGGAGTAGAAATGGCCTCCTAATATGCTCAAGGACAACTAGACATCTTGTCCTCCCAGTATACATAAGAATATTAAAATATACCACAAATGTATTCGTTTTAGGGTAATCTGGTGGCTTTGAATATTGAAAAATTATTGCACAGTTCTGAGGCTTAATTCCTGGCAAGCAATAGAGCACATTGTGTGTCTTTTCAGCTTGTCTGGATGCCTTCAGCAACTGCCTGAGGCATGATACCCAGCTGTTTGAAGCCTCTGTTCCAAAACTTCTTCGTTCTCATATAAAGTCAGCTGTGATGGAGTAAGAAAACTATATATAGATGCCCTTAATTCAAATTTGATAGCAAGTAACTAATTATGAAAATGTTTGAAAGCAAGTCCCTAGATAAGATCTCAGATTAGTTTTCATCCGTTTAATGTGAAATGGGCTTTGTGCTTGTGGACTTCTATAACTGTTAGATTGACTGGGATTTTGTGCTATGTCAGGGGAACTTAAAGATATTAGCAAGGACTATCATAAAGAATTTTTGATACTTATAATTTGAGAATATCATTGTATTAAATTCTGATACTCAACAGGGGAGTTTAGCAAACCTTGAAAATTAAACTTATAACTGCAGTCTTTCTCTTCCTTATTTTAGCTCCTTATTTAAAGCATTTTTCAGTTTGATAAGCTCTTCAATAAATAGATGTTCCTAGTTATTCTATTTCAATCTGGGGAGTATGTTGAAGAAACAGTTTCCTTTTGCTCTCAGCAGGGTAGGAAAACTCATGAAAAGAAAGTCTGTCCTTTTGGCAATTTAAGTTGTTTTGTCAATCTGTTTAAATAAATCCTGTTTGATGTTACAGCCTTTCCCTCCAGGTTGGTGGTACTAGAACTGTAACTATATGGTATAAAATTATATTTTATTGTGTGAAGTATGGTGTTTTGTCTATATTTTAACTACATAAAGCTTCATTTAGCTGGATTGATGGCAATAGCCTAGTGAGATCAAACAGGAAATGAAATGCTAGAAAGGGCTAAATTAGTTTCCTACGTGTTCCAAAGGCTTTTATCATATCCTCCAAAATGATCATTTCTGCTGGTGAATTAGTGCTATTTGTTTTATAATTCTACTTATAAAAAGATTAGTGTAATTATATGGATTTTATATAGCTAGCATTAAGGAATCATATTGAGCTTTTTTTTAAGTGTTTATTCTACAGAAGCAAATACTAGGTTTTTCTTTTTTGGCATTTTGTCTGGAAATAGTTTCTCTCCTGTGCAATTCATTGAATAAAGTTATTGAAACTCTCATAATTGGAACCCTTCATGCTATCTTCAGTGGGACCATAGATACTATCCTTAAGCATATCTGAGCAGTTTGGGAATGTAAAAAAATACTTCTTTTGGTTTTCCTGAGCTTTGGGGAACTGAAATGAATCTCTCAGTTTACGTTTCTATTCATTGCATTATCATTGAGAGAGAAATAATTATGAAATCTGACTCCGTTCCCTAACTCTCAGCAGAATTAGTTTTTGATATTTGGCAATGATTTAACACTAAGAAGGGAAGCTTTGTGTACCATGATATTAAAATATTTCAATGTGCCGTCTTCACACATCAGTCACCCCAGGTCATGGTAAGTTCTCAGTAAATATGGTTGAATTGATTCATGAATCCATTTTTTTGTGGAACTTAATTTTATTAGAAGAATATAAACAATGAATATAATAAACTAATTACATGATATATTAGAAGGTGCTATGTAGTCCAAAAATGAGAAACCGTGGAGAAGGGGAGGGGATAAGGAGAGTTGAGACTTGTGATTTTTATTGGGTTGATCAAGGTAAGTCTCATTAAATTGTTGATATTTGAACAAAAAGTAGAAAGAAGTGAAGGGTTAACTTTGTAAACATCTAGAGAAACTGGCTGGGCGTGGTGGCTCATGCCTATAATCCTAGCATTTTGGGAGGCCAAGGCGGGAAGGTTGCCTGAGTCCAAGAGTTTGAGGCCAGTCTGGGTAACATTAGTCAGACCTCTGCTCTATAGAACATTGAAAAATCAGCTGAACTTGGTGGCATGCACCTGTAGTCCCACCTTCCTGGGAGGCCGAGGTGGGAGGATCACTTGAACTCAGGTTGAGTCTGCAGTGAGCTATGATTGTGCCACTGCACGCCAGTCTGGGTGACAGAGTGAGACTCTGTTTCAAGAAAAACAAATGAACAAATGAACAAAAACCAAAGAAACATCAGGGAAACTGTATTTAGACAAAGAACAGCCTGTGTAAAGGCCCTTAGGCAAGAGCATGGCTCATGTGCCCTGTAGGGGAACCATAAGGAGTCCTGTGGGGTTGGAGTAGAAGAAACCAAGGGATGAAATATAGGAGATGAGGGCCACAAACCCAGGAGCCAGAGCATGTAGTACCTTGTAGGCCATTGTCAGGACATTGGTATTTAGTAGAATCACCCTGGCTCCTGTAGGAAGAATGACTCACTGGGAGAAAAGGTAGAATCCAGGATGCCAGTTAGGTGCCTTTTGCTGACAGCATAGTGGCCTGGCCCAAGCTGGTAGCAGTAGAGGTAGCAAAAAATAGTGTGTAATAGTTTGAAAGTCAAGTCAGCAGGATTCCCTAACCAACTGAATATAAGGTGTTAGAGAAAGAGAAAAGCCATAGGTGAAACAAAGGCTGCTTCTGTTTTTGTTTTTTAACTTTTGGTGTTTCATTTTATTTTCTCCTTTGGCTTTTTCATTATACTTCTTCATATTAACTATTGTTTTACTTGTTTCTTTATAAGTACAACATGCATTTTTTACTAATCCTAGTGTATATTTTAAAATTTTAGATTCAGTGGGTACACTGGCAAGTTTGTTACATTTTTTAATCTCATGAAAATATACTCTTCAATTTGAAAATATAAACCAATCATGGCAGAAACCAGGTCCAGTCTTAGTTACAGTAATGAAAATAGCATGAAGCACACAGTCCATTTCAAGGCAGCCACACGCAGAACTTGCATTGCAGGGAACAGCTGTGAGGTACAAATATCTCCATTTAGTAAAGGCTGAAGGTGAACCTTGAAGAGTCAGCGATAACAATAAGCCAGACTCAAAAATGCAAAATAGATTAAAAAAAGTCAAAGGCCTCAGAAAAGTTTGCCTGGTCAAAAATAATCAGCCTCAAAGAATAGATTTCTTTTCACTTTATTTTAGCCGCAAGGAGATGCTAGTAAATTCCTGTATTTGAAAGGCGAACTCTGCTTTTCTAATGTGATTGTGGCTGTACAGGCTACATTCTTTGAACTAATGACGCTGGTGTTTTCTAAAGTAAATGCTGAAAAGCCTCTCTGAAGTAGTATGGATTCAGCAAACATTTTATGTATGAAACAGTTCTCTACGATTTGGAGGTCAGTGTAAAACAGAGGAGGCTTTTAGCGCAAACAGATATAGGCAGAGGAGATGGATCTGACTTCGCAGCCCCCAAAGTTCCCTTTTCTCCTCTGTAACTCATGTTGGATTAGAAAAAAATAAAAAAGAGCAGGCATGGTGGCTCATGCCTGTAATCCCAGCACTTTAAGAGGCCAGAGTGGGAGGATAGCTTGACGCCAGGAGTTCGAGACCAATCTGGGCAACACATTGAGACCTCGTCTCTACAAAAAATAAAGAAATTAGCCAGGCCTAGTGACAGCCCTGAAATCTCAGCTACTTGGGAGGCTGAGGTGGGAGGATCACTTGAGCCCAGGAGTTTGATGCTGTCCTAAGTTATGGTTGAACCTCTGCACTCCAACCTGGGCAAGAGAGCGAGACCTTATCTCTCTTAAAATAAAAACAAACAAACAAAAACAAGAAAAAAAGAAAAAGAAAAAAAGAAGAAAATAAAAGTCACTCACCTACCCATCTACCTACTTAATGTATTATAAGCATTTTTCTCATGTCTTTAAATACCAATCAGGAATATATTTTATAGGTCACTGTAACAATAAAGAAATCATTCTTGACTGGAGGTTTTTAAGGGATTTTTCGTTTCCAAACACGTTATCAGTTTTGCCCCCTTTCTATTTATTTTTTCCTAACACTTGTAAATCTTGGTGAAATATCAAAGTTCTTAGTCCTTCCCTTTGTAAAACAGTGTTTACTAGTCAATTTTTTGAAATTGGAAACTTCCACTGTTCATTCACTAGTTTAGAGTTGTTAATTATAATTTTTAAGTTCTTTATACTAGTCTCCTGATAAAGATAAACATTATTCTTTTCTTTTGTTTTTTGTAAATGAGGCATCTGTGACTAAAAGCTTATACGTAATTTGCCTAAATGAGTTTTCTATTACAGATAAGTGACAAGTTTCAGAAGAACTTGAACCTTACAAAACAGTCAATAGGACTAGCTTGTTGCTCCTTTTATAGAATCAGCAGAAGTAAATTGATTGTTTAGAACAAGCCTTAATGACTTCTTCTGGAGGTGCCAGCTGCTAGTGACCCCATTTTGCAGACAATTCTGTTGAATACCATAAAAAATTGTTATACCAACCACTTTGCTGAATTAAGCACCATCCATTCCAATTTAATACATAAATGAGGAAAACAAAACGGAACATCTAACAAATAGTAATAGGAAAGAAAATCAAGATAAATCCCTGGAAAATAGTTGAAGTGGTTATATCTGTGTCAAATATGAATAATAGCAAACATTTATTGAAGGCCTACTGTGTGCCAAGTGCTGTGCTAGATGTTTTACGTGGATGATGGCTCATGGTTATCGTAAAAACTTATTACACTGTACAGATGAAACTGATATATGTTGTCCAAAGTCACACAGCAGCATTTAACCCCAGATAATAGAGTAGCCTGCTATGTCATGTAAGGTTTTGCTGCCTCAGAGAAAAAGTCCTTACTATTGAAAGAAATGGCATTCTGTGAGGGGATTGAAAAGTAGCCTTTGGCACAAAGGTTATTGGGACTATATGTGGTGGATTAAAGTAAATGACTTGTCTGGGGCCAGTTGTACCCATATGATCTTCATGTTACACATCAAAGCATGGAAGGTGAATAAAATGGGAAGAGCACAAATGCTGAGTGGACTCAATAATGCTGAGGACAACCTCTGTGGCTCATGCTTGTAATCCCAGCATTTTGGGAGGCCATAGTGGGAGGATTGCTTGAGCAAATTGATCATTTGAGCCCAAGAGATTGAGGTTTCAGTAAGCCATGATCTCACCACTGCACTCCAGCCTGGGCAACAGAGACCCTGTCTCAAAAATAATAAAACAAATAAATTCTGGTGCTGCTAATTACGGTATAATTTTAAACAAATTGTGTAACTTCCCTGAGACTCAGTTTTGTCTCTCTTCTCCTCTCCTCTCCTCTCCTCTTTTCTTTTCTTTCCTTTTCATTTCTTTTTTCTTCTTTTGACAGGGTTTCTCTCTGTTACCCAGGCTGGAGTGCAGCAGTGCAATCATGGCTCATTACAACCTTGACCTCCTGGGCTCAAGCCATCTTCCTACCTCAGCCTCCCTAGTGGCTGGGACTACATGCGTGTGCCACCACACCTGAGTAATTTTTTTAGAGACAGGGTTTCACCATGTTGCCCACACAGCTACCAAACTCCTGGGCTCAAGTGATTCACCCATCTCAGCCTACCAAAGTGTTGGAATTGCAGGCATAAGCCACCATGCCCAGCCTTATATTCAGTTTCTAGGTCTGAGGAACCCTACTTATTTTAAACATATATTGGAAAGTCTAATGTGAGAAAATGCATGTAAATCATTTAGCACAACTTTGCTTTAAGGTGGTCCCTTCATGTATGGAAGAGAGCTAGTGTGTGGAAAAGTGACATGGCTCTAAAAAGAAAATAAAAGTCAGAGAGTCTCTGCATCTTACTTCAACAATGTTGGAAGATGCCCTTATTGTTGGAGAAGGAATCAAGTTTATGATTTTAGTGTAAGTGATGGTGCTGACAGTTCTTTGCCAGGAAATCACTATGTCTTTTCAAAATATTATATATTCTCGGCTAAGGCTTCATTTTAAAAGAACTTATCCAGGAAGTCTTCTTTGAAATCTCTGAATGAAATGCACAATTCAGTTTTTAATTTGGCACCTAAAAAAACTAGCTGAAGGAAAAGAATGTCTTTGCAGAGACATTTCTGTCATAATGAGATAGAACAGTTTCACTTGGGAATGGCACACTAATATGTATTGATTAGATTGGACCAGATCTGGGTGGTCCGTTGCTGAAATTTAGACCCATGGCTCTTACATCCCACCCTCAGTTGTAACTGACTTACCTGCTTTTATGGTAGAAAAAACTTCTGGGAGCTTAGCTAAATGATTCTCAGCGGGAAAAATGCCATTTCAATTTCAGATCTTTATTGGTCATAACATGTGAACCTCTCCTGCCACTGTTGGAGAGCTACTTTTAATTGAATGCAAATTGTGTTTTCAGATCTCTATAAACATGGCATTTTTCATGGGTTGGTGGCTGTGCCCACTGTGGAGAATGACAAACAAATTGTCAGGCATCATATAGCAATAAAATAATAATTCAAAAAGAAAATTGCCCTACTGGTATTACCTCATCTGTTTGGTTGAGTGGGGAGTTAATTACAGATTTTGGGGATACTAGAGTGACTTGGTACAAGAGTTGGGGCTCGTATATTATAGCCATTCATATGTGCAAGCAAGTTACTGCCTTCACGATCAGTTCATTTATTCTGTACATGAATATATCTTCTTTTTCTTTTTTTTTATAACAATAGTGCTTGCAAGTATAATTTGTTTCTTCGCTTCTGCCTTTGCCCTTTCTAAAGTCATTCACTGTCTGTCATTGCATTCCACCAATGGAGAAGAGAATATAAAAAGTTTTGATTAAGCTTTGACCTTTTGTATTTGGTTGAAATTAACGCTTTACAGAATTATTCTTTTGGACTGTAAAATACGTGTGTGTGTGTGTGTAAGTATGTGTATGATATGTGTATATATATATGATATATGTGTGTATATATATATCATTGATACTTGTATCATACTTTACATTTTATAAGGCATATTTTCTTATTTTGAGTCATTTATTTATACAACTCACTGGCTTAGATTTCATCCCATGGATGAGGGACTTGACGTTCAGAAATGTGTGACTTGTCCAAAGTCAAAGAACAAATAGGTAGTTCTAAAAAGAAGACAAATTCTACTCCTCCAAACAGCACATTTTAGGGAAGAATCTGATTGGCCCTGATTGCATCATGTCTGACCCTAAAATACTGCATCCAGGGAGATTAATGACTCCAGCTGAGTAGGGGCTGGGGCACGTATCCACTGCTGTGTGTGTTGGGGTTAGTGAGGGCAGATGGGCTCAGCCCCATGGGAACCATGTGGTGTAGGATCATTACAGAGAGGAGAGTTCTGTAGCAAAAGCAGGGAAAAGTGAGCTAGACAGGAAAACAACAACACAATCATTGACAACTGATGAGCAAACGACCTTAGAAAAATCAGAAAATAGGTATTAGTAACAGAATTTTAAAGGAAAATTAAAAATAGGTGTTGTTGAAAATCGTGTTTCATTGGGCAGACAAAACTAAGCAGGATGAGCAATCTGAAGAAAATAATAAGCTGGAAGACTGAATATAATTGCAGTATCATTTTTTAAAAGACTCATTAGTGCCTAGGAGCCATTATAATTACTCTTAACAGTGCCCTCTTTTTAACCCAGGAAATTCTGCCTTTTGAAAGAAAGTAGAAAAACGTAGAGAAATGAGTTACAGTTTTGAAATTAGAATGCATGGGAAACATTTTGAAATCTGTAAAATATTCTAACTTTGATGAGAAAAGTCAGAGTACTTGATATGGATCCTTAAAAAAAAAAAAAAAAACCATGACTAAAGAGATTTTGAAAAATTGCTAGCTTCTTTTACCAGAGTAATTGTATGTTGATTAGGGTTTGGGTGTTTTTCATTTTTCAATTTTGACAGAAAAAGAGCACGCTTAGCCCATTCCATTTAATATTGTATAGAAAACTCACCAGGTCTTTTCCTGTTGTGAGATAACACTGATTGAGGTTTTATCAGACTTGTAGACATCACCATTTAAACCTAAACGAAATAACAACTCTGGTAGTTCATCTGTGGGCGTCTTCCACTTTTCTCTGTCCCACTCTTGTTATAATGCATCTCCCATACAAGCTGTGAATACTTAACTCATTTCTCTAATAAAGGTGCTGTGTATACATAGTTCAGCTAGTCATCAAAAGTGCCAGAATGGCACTTTTCATTTTATCTCTCAGTCTACCAAAGGTCAGCAAACTCTCAAAAACCGATTAATTGGGCCACTGTGGGTTTGAGCCTAGAGCTGTGCTCATTTTTATTCAAGTCCACAACTATCTCTGATTTCAGGTTGGTGTTTAGGTTGAATTTATCCATCAACGATGGACTCTTGATGTGTTCTTTGCTGAGGTATTCTAGCACTACCTCTTGAGTGAATACCAAGCTTTAAAGAGCTTTTTAAGAAATGTCATAAGGAAAGGGCGAGAGAGAGAGAATGCCTGGCTTTGTGAAATGTTGCAGGAATTTGTATTTGTAATTATCACAAATTTAATCAGTCTTTCCTTTAACTTTTTAAAGAAATTTTGGACTATTCTCATTATTTCAATGGTAAGGAAAGCAAAATATAGATAGGGATAGGCTAAGTGACACTTGAAGTCAAATAGCAAGTAAATGGTGAATGTAGGTGAATTAAAATTGGATGGCCCTATTTTTGCTCTTTGATCCTTAGGTCACTGAAAACTTTTCCTCTCTCTCTCTCTCTCTCTTTTTTTTTTCTTTTTTCTCTTTTTGAAACAGAATCTAGCTCTGTTGCCAGGCTGGAGTGCAGTGGTGTGATCTCTGCTCACTGCAACCTCCGCCTCCCAGGTTCAAGTGATTCTTCTGCCTCAGCTTCTCGGGTAGCTGGGATTACAGGTGCGTACCATCACGCCTGGCTAATTTTTGGATTTTTAGTAGAGATGGGGTTTCACCGTGTTGGCCAGGCTGGTCTTGAACTCCTGACCTCAAGTGATCCACCCACCTTGGCCTCCCAAAGTGCTGGGATTATAGGTATGAGCCACTGCGCTCAGCCAAAACTTTCCGTCTCTTTAATGAAAATGAATAGATAATAACCAGGGCCTACTGTATTTCAGGATGAGGCTAGGAAATGTGTATGCATATTTCTTGGGAGGTGGGAGGTGGGAGGTGTAATGGTTGGGGGAGATAAATAGGAAATAGTCCTTGGGCTGAAGGAGTTCGCAGCGAGGTCAAAAGTTTAATTGTGATTAATTGTGCATAATGACACATAATCATAATGGGAAGTAAAATATGGCAAGAGGAAGACTTTCAAATCAGTTTTTACTTTTAGTAATATTCCTTAAGATAGAAAAGCCATTTGTGGTTATGTAATTCAAAAGAAAATATTGGCCAGGTGTGGTGGCTCATGCCTGTAATCCCAGCACTTTGGGAGGCCAAGGCGGGCAGATCACTTGAGGTCAGGAATTTGAGACCATCCTGGCCAACATGGTGAAACCCCATCTCTACTAAAAATACAAAAATTAGCCGGGCATTGAGGCACATGTCTGTAAACCCAGCCACTTGGGAGGCTGAGGCAGGAGAAATACTTGAACCTGGGAGGCGGAGGTTGCAGTGAGCCGAGATTGTACCATACACTCTGGCCTAGGGGACAGGGGACAGAGCAAGACTCCATCTCAAAAAAAAAAAAAAAAAAAAGGAAAAGAAAATATTATTATTATTTTACTGTTGTCTGTCTTCTAAAATAGCAAATTGTTGTTTCTACTTCATATTTACAGCTTATTTTACTAAGCAATCAGAATCCTGAAATTTATCTCATTTTAAAAGATGATGACATTCTGTAATTTACCATCAAGAATAAAAAATTAGTGGTGATTAAAGGTGCTGGAAATTAATTTACACTAAATAGGGATTTGCAAGTAGTTTGGGGAACTTTTTGAAATATAACTAGAAACTTTTAGAAAAGCATGACTATAGTATGGTAAGTTGAATCATTGTTGATGAGCAGACACTTATCCTTGATACAGAGATGGATTTACAAAGACTATGTTACATATCTGAGGAGATACTTTTGTTTAGACCTTCTGGAAATGTGTGTATATGAAAAGGTTGCAATTTTATTTTTTTAAATAGAGACAAGGTCTTCCTATGTTGCCCAGGCTGGTTTCAAACATTCTGGGCTCAAGTAATGCTCCCACCTCAGCCTCAAAGTGCTGGGATTATAGACGTGAGCCACCATACCCAGCTTGCAATTTCCTAAACTTGTCTTATTCATTAAGTAAAACTTGTTTTGTTTTTTACTTTTTATTGTTTAAAGACTTGAATTGATCCAAAGAAAGGAGAAGTGATCAATTTTAAAAAGGATGCCTAGGTATAATCAAGGAATCTAGTAGATTAATCTGTTAAAATTATGAAACCAAAATTTTTCCTTTATGATCATTCCTCTCTCAATTTTCTTAAAATTCATGTATTAAGAGCAGTGACTAACTGACAAGAAACTTCTGTGTCATTTGATAAAGATTTCAACTACAAATGGGAATTAAGATATATTAAAAAATAAAATTCTACATGACAAAATATTTAAAACATTAGTTTTAATGTTCTACACAAATATTGTCCTACATTTTAACCTAGAAATCTACGTATTGAATCAGCCTATAAAAATCCATTTCTTTCACAAATAATGTAGCTTTGAGAACGGTTTTTTTTTTTTTTTTTCAACAATTCTCAGTCTACAAAGCTATGAAAAGGAAGTTGCTGTTGCTGCATTTTTTTTTAAGCTGTAAAATCGAATATGCCCCAGCTCTGATGAAATGTACCAGGAGGAACCTACCTCATCAAACATATTTTTATGATGAAATGTGATACAAAGAGGCATAGCCTTACATATATCTGAGAGAAAATTATTTAAGTGGCCATAATAGATTTTTCACAAATTTTTTACATTTCTCTTACTTGCTCCAGATGCATGTTTTTCCTCTGTTGTTCTCATACCAGCTTCTTAATTTCACCTCCCTAATGTTTCACAGCATAAATGCACCTTTGTTGAGACTTTCTCCAAGTTATCTGTGAGAAAATAAACTATACAAAGGGTCCCTGGCTGTGTTTTAGGAAACATAGATTATGGGGGTGGGAGAATTACCTTGTGTGTGCAGATGAGACTGTATGTGAAATGAAAATAAGGTTTAGATACCTAAGAGGTTTATTAAAACCTTTAAAAATGATTTTATAGTGCCGGTAAGGAGGGTTGATATTTAAACTCATTCAGCTTAGTGAAAAAAAAAAAAAAGAAAAATGGAAAGTAACATGCACTACATGTGTACACACAGAAGCAAGTATAATAAAACTTTCTGCTTTTTTTTTTTTTTTTTTTTGATATGGAGTCTCACTCTGTCACCCAGGCTGGAGTACAGTGGCATGATCTTGGCTCACTGCAACCTCCGCCTACCTGGTTCAAGCGATTCTCCTGCCTCAGCCTCCTGAGTAGCTGGGATTATAGTTGTGCACCACCACACCTGGCTAATATTTTGTATTTTTGGTAGACACAGTGTTTCACCATGTTGGCCAGGCTGGTCTCAAACTCCTGACCTCAAGTGATCCACCCGCCTTGGCCTCCCAAAGTGCTGGTACTACAGGCGTGAACCACGCCCAGTCCCTGCTTATTTTTTAAGGTTTCTAGAACATTGGCTGTGATCTTTTGGGTAAATAGTGCACTGAGGAATTAGTCTAATAAAAGCTTCTGGTGGAGAAGGTCTTCATGAAGAATAGAGTTGGCTCTAGTCTCAATTTTCAAAATGTCATAACTCTTCTCCTTCCTTTTTATTTGAAGTGCAGACCTGGGTATATTTTATTAAAATAATGGTCTGAAATTATAAAAAATGTTTTTTGTCCAATCAAGGAGTGAAATCAAACCCTTTACTATTTTGTAGTTATACTCAGATGTTAGACTATCTTCTAGTCCGCAGCAGTTCACTCTAGGTGGTCCCATAGCTCTTTCCTGAACCATAGTCTTGCCAGTTCTTATCCATATTGATGTGCACATCAGTTCCCCCACCAGAATGTAAAATACTAGAGGGAGAATTTTGGTTGATTCGTATTTCTATTCCCATTACTTATTACTATGCCAGTTCTCAGAAAGTATTTATTAAATGGATGTCAACATCGAGTTAATCAATTTTTTGTTGGATTATCATTTTTTTAAGTTGTACACATATACAATGAAAAGTAAACCGCCTTCACCTTAAATCATGGACACAGATATTTCAGTATTTTTAAATCAAAGTTTTAAAAAACTAACATTGGCTTACATAATATTTATTAGAGAACCTGTAACGTTTTGAGAAGCATTCACATTCTACATATGTATATTTTAAATTTATTTCTGGTTTTTACATCTGGAAGATTTTTCATTTCATCATAAATATTTGTTTTCATGGTGATTTATAAAACTCTGTTTCTCCTTTGATAGGATTATTGCAAATTATTCCAGAATCTACTTATTAACTGGTCGCTGTTCCTCTCTGTAGTGCTGAAGAGGCACTTGCTTGGGAACAAGAAAAGTGCCACAATAGTGTCAATACCGTGGATTTTTCATTTATTCTTAATAGTAATAATAGACAACAATAATATATTTTAATAAGCATCTACTATGTGTCAGATGCTTTCATCTGAGAATGGATATTGTTAGTTCAATTATTTAGATGGGGAGACTGATACTCAATTCAGTATTTGTCAAGTAGTGGTAGAAGCAGGATTCAACCCCAATCTTCCTGACTCTTCATCCTGTGTTCTTTTCACCCAGAGATGGTAGAGGTTGAAGGCTCAGAAAAACACTTCCTGAGCTCAGAAAGCTCTTCTTGTGACCTCTACCCTGCTAGTCTAAAGGGCAGATGATCATTGCAGTTACTTTCAGAAATGGTCCTTTTTCCCTAATGAGATGACCAAATCTGCTCTATGAACCCAGTTTCCTAAGCAAGATACGGAAACAAACACACCAATTTAGTATGATAAAAGGCATTAAAAGTAGAACAATTTTAGGTACCGAGTTATATTTATTTGGTACTTGGATAATTAAAAAGAATGCCACAATCTTCATCCCGTCTACCTCCCCAGTGCACACACATTTGGGATGAGGAGATAATGATGAGAATGACATTGTAGATAAAAGGTATATGCAGTAAACATCTGAAATGCTTAGGTTATTCAAAGAAAAGAATAAGCACACTATGTGGTATGTAGCCTCAGCTACTTCATGTTTGAAACTGATGGTAACATTCAGATGAGTTTTGAGAAGCAGACTAAAACCATAGCTTTTAGTTTAAATTTCAGATTGATATGGAAGGTTATTTGTTTTAACAATCCCTATGTTAAGTTTTCTTTTTTCTGTGTTTCAGTTGACTTATTTTGTCAGATTTTAGGGTTTTTTTTTTTTCTTCAGGCAAGATGGCATTCTCATCCCCTGCTGTTGTTAACATTTAAAGCATGCAGCCTCTTGTTGTGCTGTGGTGTAAATTCCAAGTGACTGACAATGATTAAACAGAAAATGAAACTTGAATGGCACTATCTCAAAATCTACTTAAAGCCACAACAGGTATCTGTCTGTAGCAGTATATCAGTTGGAACATGAAGAATAAGAAATTGTGGGTTTTTGTGTCTGGGTTTATTTTTCTTTGAAATCAAAGAAGAAAAATACTGATTTTTCCTGGATCACTAAAACAGTGGTATGGATTTCTAAACAGGGCGGACCATACAAACACACAATTAATTATACCTGAACTTGAAATCTCATACTGTGCACTTTACCTCTTTTATAACAGTTGTAATTTCTCATTTATGTGCAGATACTGTAACTTAAAAAAAAGTATAACTGTAATTAAAAAGCAAGTACTCAAGAAAGATAAGACACAAAGAATTAATTGAGATTACAGCTCTTCTTTCTGTATTGACTGCAAAAGCTTGGTGATCTCCTGAATTGTGCTTCAACAGTGATCTTCAAGACTCCTTCCAACCCCCAAGGCTCTCCTTTTTTAACATTTGTTATTACTTAGCTATTTTATTTGGCAGGGATCCCTTCTATTTCATCTTCTAATGCACTGGCAATGGTCCTATTGCCAATAGCTTAGAGCCTACTGCTGCTGGGGTAAGCGACACAGCCGAACTTTCTAGCCTCTGCATCCTTATAAATAATGCATCTGGTTTCCTGTAACTACATGAACTCTTAGACTTTAGTAGGCATTTCTTTGTTAGTCAGGGTAAAAGAGTTGGGAGATGAACAGTTGTGGAAATAGTTGTAGGCAGTTATTATCACTGATTAGAACCTGAGTCCATGACATATGCATTAATCACTGGGTTAATGCTAATGGAATGCTTATGGTATTTATAGTAGATATAAACAAAATATAGAAAAAGGATATCTTTCCTGACCAAACTGCATGCTTAATTCAACATGGAAAGTTCTGGTGAGGTTAATCTAGGACCCTTTGAGACTCTGTTGCTCATAATTGGACCTGATTTACTACTCATTTAAAAAATCTCTTTTAATTTGCACAGAATTCACTGTATTTTTGGGGGTGGACATACTTGTTCTTAAGAACAATAGAAACAAGATCTTTGTTTAACATAATATCTAGTGCTCCATGTAGCTTAGTGGTATAACAGATTATTGAATTTGTAATGAAAAAGGTAAATGCTGTGGTAATAAGTTAATAGAAAAGTAAATAATGCATATTTATACTTTTAACTTCAAAGTGTTTATAAACTTGTGACATTAAAAATTAATGTTTTATTTTTGAGCATCAGAGGAAATAGTATTTAAACACGAGAAACCGATTTTTAAAGTGAAAATCATTTTAGCAACTTTTAAAATGTCACTTCAAGCCATGTTAATATAAAATAAATGAGTTCCATCCAAGTATACACTCTTTTCTTCACTGGACATGCCTCAATTGGACGTGTCACACAATGACAATGTTCAGTGTTACGATTACGCTGTAAGGATAAAAAGTTCAAATTGATTTAGATGTTGATGAGAAACTTGTTGCTCTAGAGCATTGTATATTTTCACCAGAATTAACTGAAAGAAGAGAAAATTGTTTCTAATACGATACAGGATGTTCATCCTGATCATTTTATTATTGATTTCTTTAGTTACCATCAGTTCATCTCTGAGCAGCTCATTCATTTAGAAAGATGATAGCTTGTAAGTTTAATTCTAAAACTCATTCTCATCCTTGTTAGCATTTGACATGCCAATGATTTTGCAGAGCTAGGTTATTATCAGGACTAATGTTTAGTCAAAATGTTTAACACTTATTTCTTTGATTCCTGTAGAACTTCCTTATTAATTAATCTGGGGTCTATAAGCAACAAATTTTTAAATCAGATATATATCTATATGCATGTAATTCATTTTTTCCTCTTTGATTTTCAACTACTTTTTTATGCTGATATTTTAGAATTTCTATGAAATTAACACATTTCCTTAGCAATTCAGGAAATCTGACTAACTGTACTTTAAAATTGTGCTTTGGTATCACCAGTAAATAAGAAGGCTTCATTCATCAAAAAGATAATAATAAACTGCATTAATGCTTCCTTTTATTTATTTATTTTAATCCATCTACCAAAACAATCATGCCACCAGCTTTAAAAAATGCAATCATTAAATTATTATGACAGCCTAGTCTGCTTTTGTGGCTGTTTTGTTTTGATGGTTACCGAGAATGGAAACAGATAGATTATGTTTTTCTGCTTGTAATTGTCCAGTACCTCCAAAGACCTCTTGCCTGGGCATGATCCCTTCTGGAATTGAATTCTGCATTCTTCTTCTATCACTAATCAAACAAAACACTATCAGAAGAAAACATTTCCATAACTGGATCTGGAGTGAAGGAAAATTTCAGATACTTAGACATGCATATACAATAACCAGTGTTTCCTGACAGGCTCATTAAAAAAGAATTACTCCACTATGTGTCAACTGCACAAATAGAATCCATTATAAGACTATGGACTCTTACTTCTGAAGTCTGCCTTTTGTGCCCACCTAAGATTAGGAAAACGAAGTCTTCCACTAGAATTTAAATATCACAGAAGCAGAAACTATTGCAGTCTCTTTCCCCAGTGCCTGCCTTCCTCTTCCTCTCAGTCTTAGGTAGGGCCTGGTACATATGAGGCACTTGCTCAAAAAAATAATTGAAGGAATGAATGAAGTTGCTTAAGGATGGGAGAAGTAGTCTGTAGGTGAGTAGATGCTCACCTGTAGTCCCAGTACTTTGGGAGGCTGAGGCCAGGAGTTCAAGACTAGCCTGGGCAACATTGTGAGATCCCATCTTTACAAAGAAATTTTAAAAATTAGCCAGGTGTTGTGATGTGTACCTGTAGTACCAGCCAATTGGGAGGCTGAAACAGTAGGATTACTTGAGCCCAGCAGTCTGAGGCTGAGCAAGATTCTTACTTGGAAAAAAAAAAAAAAAAGTTGCATAAAGCAGCAGAGACAAGATCAACCTAGAATGTCTATGGAAAAACTCTGAAAAAGCACACATTTTTTAAAATAAATGGGAAATCTATGGCAGAGGAAGCAGTAACTACTGACCTGATCTTCCCTTTTCATTTTAATTTGAGTAATTTCTAATTTGCTGTAATTGTATGGTGGTTTCAAATACTGATTAAAACTCTTAAAAAATTGAAAGAGAGAAATCACACTTTTATTCTAAACTCTGAGTTTGTGGCATGCCTTCTTCCTTCATCTTGTTGATGCTCAAAGAAATATGCAACAGAGGGCCATGATACTGTTTAGCATGTTAAATTATTTTGATTCATGTACTTACTAGCAACATCATTTAAATGGGTTGGTTTCATCATGGCCAGACTTAAGATGCATAGCATAATCGAGTGGATAACCTAATATTCCACATTAAATCCTGGTTTTGGAAAAAGCTGAACGGATCTGAAAAATAAATCTATCCAAAGTAGAAACTGTAATATGCATGTGAACATGTACATTCTCATCATCACATTTTGTTTTCTTCTTTTCATCCCCTTTTCCTCCCGTTGAGTCTTGTGTAAGTCCAAGTAAAAATTTTACTGTAGAGCTCAACAACAAAAACAATGATCTCTTATGTAATTGATGATTTTCAAAAATGTTTTGAAAGTCTTCTTCCATACTTTGTATCAGTATGAAGATATTGTACAGTGGTACAGAAAAATGACTTTTGAAGTTCAGATGGTTTGAATCTTTGCTTTACCACTTACTAGCCATATAATTGTGGGTTCTCTGTGCATCTTTTTTAATCCTCACTTTTTCCATCTGTGAAATAAGAAAAATATCAGTTACTTTGCATACTGATTGTAAAGATTATAAATAAGAACTGATGTGTATATACTACTTGGCACAATGTCTGACCTGTTTCTGTTTTTCACAGTCAGCCTTCTCTTCCATTTTCTAAGGTGACTCAGACCTTACCACTCTAAAAATTCAGCTCATGACTTCACTCTCTACAGATCACATTTGCTATTTTAGAAGAAAAGGAAAACTATAAGATGGAAATTAATTTCCTCTTACCAAATCTACAAACCCCAGCACAATGCCTGGCACAGATATGGTCATTTAGTAAACATCTTTTGGATGAATAGGTGGATAGGTAGCCAAGTAAATTAACATATAGATTAGGTCTTTAGAAATGGTAGCTATTTTTATTACACCCTGTACAGTGACCTTAAAATTTGAAATCTACTGCTTTTGAAAAGCAGGTCATCCTGAGGTTTTCCATTTTGTACCGCCAGATTGTGAAAAGAAGTTCATTTCAATGCTGCACAGCACATTTCCTGATCAGTTGGCTGAATTACAGTAATGCCATTTCATTTTGGGTTGGGCAATTCAAGCATTTAGCCCCGATTTTTTTGACAGTAAGTTAATTATTTTTGTACTCATTCAACACATTTTCCCCCCAGCACAGGTTATTGTAAAACCACCTGTCTCTGGGAGCACAGTTAATTCTGTGCATGAGATTTCTAAAAATGTTTTACATTGTCATTGCACTTTTTTAAAAATGTAGAGATCCCTCTGCTATTCTTTTGCCTTGCCAAATGCTTAGGTACCTTGGAAAACTGCTTAATTGGTACTACTTATCTCACTAGATTCTTTAGTCTTCGGTTGTGAAGGGGTAACAATCATTTAACTTTTGATGTGCCTTGAAGTTTCCCATCCAAAACTTTTTTCTTTGAATCTTTTTTGGGGTGAAAGAGAAGAATATGGGGGATCTAGTTGTACAGTGATAGTTTCTAGATGCCTTTGATATTAGTCAGTAAACAGTGTAGACATTTGGAAGAGCATGATAGAAGAGAGTAGGCTAATTCCAGGTATTCAACCCCGGGTTAAGGAGACTTAACCTGAGGCTGGGTTATTTCTCTGACCTCTAGGGACAGAGTAGTGGCAAAGCCTTAAGGTGGTAAAATTTTTGAGAAACACTTCTAAAGTCTTATGTTTTGTTTTAAAATCCTATCTAAAAGCATTTCAAACCATTTAAGTTAAGCCTTTCCTTTATTACTGGATGTGTTCGGGTGTGGGAGGTGGGGGGAAAAAGAAGCATATGGTTGAAGCTCTGCACTGCAGTGATTTGTAAAAGAAGTACTTTTCCTGCTAGGTTAAATTGCTCTGCATGCCTCTTGCTGTCAGGGACATGATTTAGTTAAATACAGATGCTTTTAGAGGGGCTTTGCACTGCATCATACATATTTAATAGTTTATAAAATATCTGTATGAATCACTGGGTGGAAAATCCAGCAGCAGAGAAGCTCAACCTTCACATTGGAGCCTCTGGCCTTATGGTCCACTGACCAGTTGACCATTGGAAAAGGTGTGTTCAGAATGGGAGTGTCCTGAATAACCCGAGGATTCTACTGATTTCAACAGAATAAGCTTACCATCTAACCTTTCAGATTTTTTCAGTAATGTGAACTTTACATTTTCCCAAGTCACATTATTCACAGATGTTCTAATTCCCCAGGGATTGAAGTGTAGCATTAAGGAAAATCCCTTCTCAATAAATAAATGGTATTGGGTGAGGGGAGGGGGTCAGAAAAAGCTCTTAGATGTTTTATAGCAATTAATGGTTGCCTTATAAAGATACCTCATTGTCATTAGATAATGGTTATATTATATGAATCTTTTACCCTTGATATAATTTTGAAATTCATCTTAAAAATCAATTCCTTAAAAGTAGTAGGGGAAAGAGGTAGTGATGGGTGGAGGCTGGGGGACGATGCAGAGGAGGAAAAAAATAAGCAAGTGGAGGTTACTAAATGTAGAATTGGTGGATTATTTTGTTTGTTTGGCATAGGTAATGAGTTTTATAATAAAATTTACCATAGTATATCAAGATAGGCTCCTTATCATATATGAACCCAGAAACACCATGAAATTTTTTTTTAAAAGTTCCAGCATTTTATTATGAAATGTTCAAAGACAGAGAAAAGGTGAATTAATCATTCAGTAAACAAACTTATGCCCACTACTGAGATTTTACAGTTAATATTTTCCTATATTTGCTTACCAAATATCTACCCATTTATCTATCAACTGTTTATTCTTTGATGACATTTCAAATATACATGAGTTCATTTTACCCCCAAATATCCCAGTATGCATAGTATATATCTTTTATTACAATGTTTAAGAAAACATGTGGGTCATGGATTATGCTATCAAACAGAATATATGTTTCTCTCGAATAAGCCACCATATTTGGACTGAGGGTTTTCTAGTCATCATATTTCAGAGTATAACTCAGCCAGTAGCACCCTTCTTGTTCCTGTTCCCTAATAATTACTCCTTCCCCTGTCCCAGGCTTTTAATTCTCCAAATTAAAAGAAGATGTAACCTTGGCTCCCTGGTTTCCAGCTACTGACAATTTTTGGTACAGTTTGTGTTTGAGCTACTGCAGTGATGTTCGGGCGATTCCCATTTTGGTGACAGTCTTCTTTCCTGAGGATACATTGCCTTCCTATCCTCTGTAATTTCTTTATTCTATACTTTCCTGTGTAAGCAATAAAGCTAACTGTAATGCTCCCACAACTCAGGTAGCATTTCATCTCCAGCCTGTTCTCAGGGGAAGTTGTTGGGTTCTGGAACACACATTTTGTATGCTTCCTTAGTTTGATAAAATGCTGTTTAAGAACGGAGTTCAAATATGAATATTAGTCTCTGAATATCTTTCAGAAAGAGGCCCGTTAAGTAGAGTTGTGACCACAAGTGGTCGTGGGAGCATGAAAAAGTAAACTTTCAGGTAGAAATGGTCCAGGGAAACGGTCAAAGTGAGGTATTGGTACAGACATCTTTCATGGCCCTAAGTGAGAGAAAATCTAAACTATCTAATCAAGTGTGTGTATCTGCATTGGCAGTATGCAACTAAAGAGCTTTCCTTTATAGAAATTAATTAAAAAGAAAGAGAAATAGATGTGATTTCTAGTCCTGACTTTGAAATTCTTTTCTGTGTGACTCTAAGCAGGTTATTATTATGTTTTTAACCTCCCAAGAACTTTTTTCTTCCTGTATAAAATGAAATTCATGTAATGGGTGCAGCAAACTAACATGGCACATGTATACTTATGTAACAAACCTACATGTTGTGCACATGTACCCTAGAACTTAAAGTATAATTTTTAAAATTAAATAAATAAAATTCATGGGTAAGACCTGTTGCAGCTCCAACATTCAGTCAATAAAAAAATTTAAATCTAATTATTGAGATTACAGTTGACCTTTGCATTAAACATAAATTCTTTTACTCCAAATAACTACTGAAATAGAAAGGAAACAAGTCCGTTCTCTTTTTTCTCCCAGTGTTTTATAGATATGGTCTCCTTCTGTTGCCCAGGCTGGTCTCGGACTCCTGACCTCAAGCAGTCCTCCTGCCTCATCCTCCCTAGGAGCTGGGATCACAGGCAGGAGCTACCATGTTGGACAGAAAAGAAACAAGTCATTCTTAAACAAGTCTGACTCTAGCAACCTATCGTGTGATTTGTGATAGAAACATTTGAGCTGGAGGTCAAATCATAAGACATTTTTATCTTATAACTTTCAAATTCCTATCTTTTTAAGTAATAAAAATTGTAACAATGCAGAAAAGGTTTCCACCCCTTGCAGCAGAAAAATGAGATTGGCATTTCATTTTAAATGGGATACTTCTGCTTCCATGAGCATCATAAAGGTTATGACCTTACAGTAGTGTTGCCTGACACTTAGGTGGCTCACTAGGAATCCCGAATCAGTTCTGGAAACTGCATATATTTTTATTTCTTCTTTTTTTTTTCCCTTTGGTGCAACTACGTATTTTCATTTTGATCAGCAACAAGGAGAAGAAAACTGTGTGTAATCTAAGGAAAATGTATATTGTAAGATGTTTTCTCTGGATAAGGTCTTTTCAGATTCAGAAATTTGAACTGGCCAGGGGTGGTGGCTCACGCCTATAATCCTAGCACTTTGGGGGGCCAAGGTGGGCAGATCACCTGAGGTCAGGAGTTAGAGACCAGCCTGGCCAACATGGCAAAACCCCATCTCTACTAAAAATACAAAAATTAGCCACGTGTGGTGGTGTGTGCCTGTAATCCCAGCTACCCAGGAAGCCAAGGCAGGGAATCACTGGAACCTGGGAGGCAGAGGCTGCAGTGAGCTGAGATCGTGCCACTGCACTCCAGTCTAAGCGACAGAGCGAGATTCCATCTCAAAATAAATAAATAAATAAAAATAAAGAGAAAAGAAATTTGAACCATGTTTAAAAGTAGAACACTTCAGGTAATCCCTTTCCTCAAACTTACTTTATTCCAGGAATGTTGTGCAAGTATATTTTACACATGGGCTTACATGAAGTTTCAGTCTCTTGAATAGCTGGTCCTCTCTTATGAGTAATTCATAACTGCTTTCACATGTGTATAATCTCATGCTCAACTGTTTCTCTCTATTTTAAGCAGGAGATTTAAAAATCAAATTAACACATATTTCTAGAGCATTTGCTAGAAGTGATATGCTGTGCTATATACTAACTAACTACATTTCTGGGTTGATTGGGGGACCAGTTTATAGAACTGGCTGACAAGCAACTGAACTTTAAAACAAATAGCTAGTGCTTAAGTATATGTCAAGTTCAATCCCTCCCATTTTTAAAACTTTGCTGAATTTATATTAAACCAGCATCAGTTATCAAGGTATTTCCTCCTTGTTTTTAGCTAAAACTTCTCTCACTGCATTAAAATACATCCATTATCATTTTCATTAAATAAGATTACACATTGGATATGTGCATAAAAGCAAAATTATATCTTGCATTTTTGTTACATTTGCCAGAAGAATGAAAAACAAACAACAGAAAATCTCTCTGAGCTGTGCTGCTCTATGCCCTGAACTTAACTGTCATAGTGAATATTAATGAGACACAGCAAAGATATTGGCTCAAGGTAACTAAACCAACATATATTGCTCTAGTAAATGTTAGAAATGGCCATTCATCCACATAACCTCATATTACTCTGTATAAAGATAATGTTTCTTTGGGTTTTTCTTCTTTTTGTCACATACACACACACACACACACACACCACAGTAATTTAACATTATTTAGATGTTTCCCATAGTTTATTCATCCCTCTTCCATGTCGTTTTCATTTGGATGCATTTGTTTAACAAATGTCTGCTGTGTGCCAGGCATGCTGTAGGTACTGGGGATATAGCAGTGGAGGCAGACACAAGTGCATGGCCTCATGGAGCTGGTGTTCTGGTGTTGAGTTTATCACATGTTTGATAAGAAAACACAGATAATACAGGAAGACTGCCACTTGCCCCTCGTCCTTGGCACTTATTTCCAGTGGAGTCCTTCATCCCAAAGAGCTCAGACACATACACACACACAAAAACTAGTAAATGGATATGTCATTGAGACTCTGAATTCAAAAGGCTTATGAGAACATGAGCAAAGCCTTATCTTTCTATCCTGTTTTATATACTAAAATATTATTTTTCACTGTTCAACTCCATCCTATTTCCCTATTTAAAATATACATATTGGCAGGCATGGTGGCTCACAACTGTAATACCAGCACTTCGGGAGGCTGAGGTGGGAGGATTGCTGAGGCCAGAAGTTTGAGACTATGGTGAGTTATGATTGCACCATTGCACTCTAGCCTGGGTGAGAGAGTGAGACCCTGCCTCTACAAAATAATAATAATAATAATAATAATAATAATTTAAAAATAAGTTAGCCAGGCATGGTGGCATGCACCTGTAGTCTCAGCTACTTGAGAGGCTAAGGTGGGAGAATTGCTTGAGCCCAGGACATCAAGGCTGCAGTGACTAGGATTGCGCCATTACACTCCAGCCTGGGAGACAGAGTGAAAACCTGTCTCTAAATATATATATACACACACACACACACACACACACACACACATAAATTAATATAAGTTCAGAGTTCATAGTTAATAATTGCCTGAGATTCAATGCCACATTGCCTATTGATACTTTCTAGAAGAAAGGGCAACCTACACTTAACAGTCTCATTTTTCCTTGAGTTGAAATTCACACAGCAAAATCAACCATTTGAGAGTCACAACTCAGTTGCATTTATTGCAGTGTTATGCAACCACCCGTTCCATCTAGTTCCAAACTTCTCCAGTGGAATTTTAAAAGAAGGGCAACTTGTAAAATGACCAATAAACTATGTTTGTAGAAAACTAATAATTTTACTTACGGAGAGTGAGAAATTAATAGATTCTCCCAAAGTAAAGCAAACTCACTATAACTATCGTATGCAATCAAAATATCTTTCCATATGAAATTCTCACATCTTCATCTTTGAGATCATTTACTGTATCTTTAGTTGCAAAGGATCTAAACTCATAAAGAACAAAATGTACCAGAGTAAATTGCTCATCGTGTTACAGAATGAGAACACAGAGCACAGTCAATATCAAGCACTTGATACAGCATCTCACAAAGTAATGCTTAAAATTAAGTCAAATTGTCTGCTCTGAGAACATTTTCACTGGGTAAGAATAATCAGTCTTGACTCACCTTTAAAGTGGGCAGAAAAGACATGCCCAGTAAGGTAAAATAAGTTCCATTCATCTCACCCATTTTGCATCATAAATAATGTAGAAGAACATCAAACAGCACATGGATTTGGTTTGCTCTCAGAGAAATTTTCTGTTTAGCTGGGGAGAGAGGAATGACAAGAAAAAATAGTTAAATATTAGCATATTCCAAACTTTCCCTCCACTGATAGGATCTGTGGTAGCTGAGTTTTGCTAGACCAGGCTAAATTAATTCAAGGCATATTTTGGAACAATCAGAGAAAATTTGATAAGGAAGTATCTGAATAGGCCATTAAAAGACTTGAAAATATGGAGGGGAGTATAGAGGGTATGAATAAAGCCTGCTGATCTATTAGAGACCCCATAATCTGTGTAATGCAATCCCAGTTAAAAGTAAAACCACACCAAATGTATGTATTGAATGGATAGCCCAGCTCTATCAGACAATCAAATACTGATAATCTTTGCCATCAAAGAAATTGCATTCTTCAGCCCTGTATACATGATGTAATTAAATGATGACACATGACTGTGAATGTGCCCCAATAAATGTTTCAGTTAAGAAATACTGGGTCTATGATTTGGAAAAATCGGAAGGGCTCTGTCAAGGAGCTGAGACCTAGCTGAGGGCATGTTTTTTGGATAGGTGGAGGAAGCTGACAGATCCATTGGTGTACTTTATCCTCCAAAGAAGCTGCAGGGTTTTAAGGTTAACTTTAGGGCCTGGCGCTTTCTTGTGAAAATTATGATTTCATAATTCCTCAGCAAATAAATAATTGCCATTTGTATGTAGGGATCTCCCCAAACGAAACAACTGCAGCCATCATTTTTATTTTATGTTAGATACCATGAAGTAAATTCTACTCTTTTGCCAGCCGTAAAATTTAGGAGCAAGGATAAACTTTTTCAGTGATAGTATTTTTAGATTTCAGAGATAATATTTTAGGGTTATATCACCAAGATACAGGAAAAAAGTCAAAGAGAAGATAAGTGAGTAATAAGGTCAAAAGCAAAATGACGTTTATCATTCTCTTTCATCTGTTGGAGCTACCGTACATTCTTCTGATGATAAAGTAAATAAAAGTAAAGCAGAATAACTAGCTTGAATTCATAGACTAACTTGAAGTAGCAGAGAAATTCTAGTATTTTTTTATTTGATGATATTACAGGATTTTTTTTCTTGAAGCCAACTTAGAAGGAAGCTGAAATATTATGAAAGTGGATCAGAAATACAAGTATATTTTACTTTATTCTGCCAAATCCCATTCTATATTACCGTCTCTCTTCTCGATCCAGGTTGGTGTACTAGCATTTACTTTCTTATCCTCTGTAGCAGATTAATTGTGGCTGCAAATTCTTTGCCACTTTCTCCCTCAAAATGTATTTCCTCTGTCCTTGAGTCTGGGCTGGCACGGTGACTTCTTAACCAATAGGATGCAGGGGAAATAGTTTGTTCTGCTTTCAGGCACAGACTTTTAAGAGTACTGGCAGCTTGTGTTTTCCTCCTCTTGGGGTGCTTTCTCTCACAACCTGGCCACTATACTGTGGGAAGCTCAAGCCACAAGGAGAGGCCACAGGTTGCTGCACCATTTCACAGTGCCAGCTGCAGCAGCTGCCAGTCATCATGTGTGGGAGCCATTTTGAATGTTTTCACCTAGTTGCACCTCACCTGCAGCACCAGCTGACGTCAAATGGAGCAGAGAAACCACTCAGCTGAACCCAGTAAACCTGCAGAATAAAATGGCGGTTGCTGTAAGCTATTTCCGGGCGGTTTGTTTCACAACAATACATACCTGAAATCGCTTCCCAAAGGAAGTCCTAGAATGAGACCATGGAAGAGCTCATTTGATTTAAATGATAAATAGATAGTATTTAAATGGCTCGTGCTTAATTCTTATAATTTCTAAAAATTATTAGGCAAAATTTTAGAAGTCTTACTTTGAAAACTAGATCCTTTTAAGTTTTGTTTACAAATTATATTAAGGTAATAATTCCTATTTCATCGCTATCTATTCTGGTTTTCATAGTCTCTTCTTGAAGAGGTATGTAATCAATAATATAATCAAATACGCCCTTTTGATAAAAAAACAAAATCAGTATTTTGTAGCAGAAATAGAATGAATCAGAACGTATTCAAATCTTGGCCACATAGCTATATGTCCATGGCAAAATTACCTAAACTGCCTGGGCCGATGAAATATTTTTTAAAAAATTTTAAGATAAGTATGGACTGTATGGGATTAGTGAAGATCAGAAATAATGTGTATTATGAACCTAGCAGAGTGCTTGTCACCTGGGTGGAACTCAATAAAGGTAGCTTTTGTTATTGTGAGGGAGATGGTGATAAAAGGTTTAAAAAGGTAGTAAAAAATTGTCTAGTTTATTTTTCTAAGAGGACATGGAAATGGGGTATTCCTGGGCTTTACTGGGGTGGAGTTTAAAGGGTTAAAATGATATATCCTTGCAGTTTTTCCTAAAAACATACATGTTTTATCCAAAGGAAATTCTGACCTCTAACCCCATTCACACTTTCCTTTCTCACTCTTTTATTGCTATAGAGGATTTGATGAAGGGAGAAAGGCAACTTCTGGGTCCTAGTCCCAAGGATAGAACTAATGGAGAATTCCTTTTATTCTTCACCTCCCATCCTTCTCCATTTCCCCATTTACATTCATTTTCCAATTTGGTGGGAAAAAAACAATTTTATAGGAAGCTGGCTGTCTGCAGACTAATCTTAGCACCAAGGTGCCACAGGGTTCCTGGAATGCCTTTCTGGGGGCAAAACAGACACATCCCAAAGTCTGGTTTATGCAGTCCAAGGGAAAGAGTACTTGTGGCAGTCCACAGGATTCTGTCTCTGATGTGTTGTCCTAGTCTTTGTATAAAATGTTGGTTTTCTCTATAAGTGTTGGGTATTTTCAGTGTAACAGCTAGAGCAATGCCCAGTAACTTTTTTTTTTTTTTCCTTGCTGAACATGTTCTTAATGGTTGAGGTAAGGTGAGTAATTGTTATTGGTGTAAGTTAAAGACCACTTTTCTAAACTATGGGTTATCATGCTTGGTATTTTCTCCTATCTGCCTGACTTGGGGCCACCTGAACCCCATTCTGGTCTTTGAAATTTAGCTGACCTTGGCCTTGGATGAAATGCTAGTGTATTGAGTATAATATTTTTGGTTTAGGTCAAAATTGAGGATTTCAGTGCCATATATTTCAACTGGGTGCTTTTTGAAGAAATTATAAATTACCGTAGTTTAGCATAAACACCTGCTGATATTGTTGCTGAATATTTACATGAATATTGATCATTGAGATCTTACTATCTTTCAATGTGAATGCTTTAAGTGCTTCAGTAGACATTTTCTACACTGTGAAATTGTATGTCCGTTGCTAGAATCTTTGTAAGAGAGCTCTCACCGCTTTAAAGTCAAATAAACCTAGAAAATAAGCATAGGAATTATTTTTAAACACCATTTACTGATATATAAATGCAGATTATAGAGCGATGAACTTAAGGATAACTCATGTTGCTCATAAAGTTGTCATAGTCATGGTTACAATTATGCAAATTGGCACGGGCTTTTGTTGTCGTTATAGTACTGCAAACACAGTTTAAGATGTTAAGACCCTTTAAATCATTTATAATTATGGATTAGTTTCATCCTGAAGGAAGAAGTGATAATATTCTTATCTCCTGTCTTTTAAAGCTGAAATGTACCTCAAAGCAGTGGAGATGGTGCCCTACAAAATACAATGTGCTTAAAGCAGATTTTCTCAGGACTTGAGTTCTAAATTTCACTGCTTCAGGGACTCATATAATGGCTATGTAGTATAGATTTAGAGAGAGTTTTAAAGACTCCTGTTGACATAGGTGAACAGAATGGTTCCTTGGAAACCATTTAGATGTCCAGTCACAGTAAGTGTGGATTACAGGTTCAGATGCGTATTGTGTGAAGTGACATGGAGCAGAGTGCTTGGAGAAACCTGTGGTCTCTATTATGAACAGTGCTTTCTTCTAGTGTTTTAATGACTGTTGTTTTAAAAGAAAAAAAAATCAGCATTGAAACTATCTGGAAGGTAAAGCTCCTGAAACCTAACCCAAAAGGCATGCTCTCATCGAAAACTCTTCTTAGTACTTGCAGTGCGGTGATAGCTGAGGACATGTGGTATATATTACAGTGCCAGGGAATTCAAACCTCTGCAGTGTGGAGTCACCATGAAAGGCTAATCTAAAAATGAAGTGGTAGCTTTGCTCGCATCATAACTCTGTTACTTACTGGTGCTTCCTATTAGCTTGACATTAGTCTAGTCTTCTTTGGGTGAGATAGAAGAAATGGAATTTCAAAGGGGACCACAGCAGTGGATATATGGTCTGCCAACCCCTCCCCTAGCACTCCCTCCAGCCTGTACTCCGCATTTCTCTCTGGGCATGACAAAGTCTTACAGAGTCATTGCAAAAAAGGCTAAAGGCAGAGCTGTCCATGGTTAGGAAAAAAACGTTCAAACTGTTGGTTGAAAATCAGGTAATAACAGTCCTCTTAGTGAACAAAACTTATTAGAGGGCTAGGGAAGGAATGCTATCTCTCAGCAGCAGGCAGGAAGAAATTGCTGTTGAAAAGCTTACCTCTCTAGGGAGGAATCAGATAGCAGACTTTGCCAAGCCTCAGGTCCAACCCATAAGGTCCCACCTACACCCCCCTCCACCCCCCTCCCCATCCCAGCTTTGTTAGATTGCTAGCATCGATCGCTGGCTTTTTCTGACCCAACAGTGGGTGAAGGAAAGAGACTGAAAGCCGGCAAGGTGGGGGTAGAAGAAGACTGGGACAGCTTTTGTAGAGAAAGAAAGAAAAAGGAGGAAAACGGGTGGGGGCCATGGGGACTAGGCTTAACTGATGCCTGCCTGCCTCTTTTTGATTTGATGGCCTTTATTCCTTCTAATTGGATAAAATAGGAAGTCACTGGCAGTCCTGTGTGGCTGGGGATACTGATTTTACTCAGACCAGCCTGCAGCTCTAGAGTGTGGATAGAGAGTGGGGAGTGGGGGTTGGGAGAGGGGGAGGAAAGAGAGAGAGGAGAGAGATAGGACAGGCTTGGATGAAGAAGGGAAAGAAAGAGACTGAAGCAGAGAAGAGCCGCAGAGGAAGAAAGTGAATGAGCACTCAAGAAGGACAAAGAGGAGTAGTCGGGGGTGGGGTGGAGGCAGGGCGGGGAAGGGAGTGACCGCCCCTCCTGGCTGCACTCTTGCCTCCGGAGCCCTCTGATCCTGTTTGCAGTGATGCTCCGAGGGCAGGCACCTGCTGCTCTGTAATGATTCAGCCCCTTTCAGCCGTCGTCGCGTTAACACAACAGGATGCTGTTGCTATTGTCACTACTGCCTCTCCTGCCGCCGCCGCTGCTGCCGCCGCCGCCACCGCCGCTGGTCCTCCTTCTGCTTTTACTTCTCCTGCATGACAGTTGTTTTCTTCATCTGAGCAGACACCAGCTTCAGATGCTCGAGGTGAGAAACATGCCTTTCAGTTTGGGCTACTGGTTTACTTAATTAACCAGCCGGCAGCTCCGTCGATCTGTTTTGGTCCCTGTCCTCTTGACGAGCCCGGGATGGTTTGGAGTAGCGTTTAAAAGAACTAGAAAAGTGGCCCAGAAACAGCAGCTTAAAGAATTATAACGATATACTCTGATTTTGTAGTTGCTAGGAGCTTTTCTTCCCCCCTTGCATCTTCCTGAACTCTTCTTGATTTTGATAATGGCCTTGGACTTGGATGATTTATCGATTTCCCCCTGTAAGATGCTGTATCATTTGGTTGGGGGGGCCTCTGCGTGGTAATGGACCGTGAGAGCGGCCAGGCCTTCTTCTGGAGGTGAGCCGATGGAGATTTATTCCCCAGACATGTCTGAGGTCGCCGCCGAGAGGTCCTCTAGCCCCTCCACTCAGCTGAGTGCAGACCCATCTCTTGATGGGCTTCCGGCAGCAGAAGACATGCCAGAGCCCCAGACTGAAGATGGGAGAACCCCTGGACTCGTGGGCCTGGCCGTGCCCTGCTGTGTGTGCCTAGAAGCTGAGCGCCTGAGAGGTTGCCTCAACTCAGAGAAAATCTGCATTGTCCCCATCCTGGCTTGCCTGGTCAGCCTCTGCCTCTGCATTGCCGGCCTCAAGTGGGTATTTGTGGACAAGATCTTTGAGTATGACTCTCCTACTCACCTTGACCCTGGGGGGTTAGGCCAGGACCCTATTATGTCTCTGGACCCAACTGCTGCCTCAGCTGTGTGGGTGTCGTCTGAGGCATATACTTCACCTGTCTCTAGGGCTCAGTCTGAAAGCAAGGTTCAAGTTACAGTGCAAGGTGACAAGGCTGTTGTCTCCTTTGAACCATCAGCGGCACCGACACCGAAGACTCGTATTTTTGCCTTTTCTTTCTTGCCATCCACTGCACCATCCTTCCCTTCACCCACCCGGAACCCTGAGGTGAGAACGCCCAAGTCAGCAACTCAGCCACAAACAACAGAAACTAATCTCCAAACTGCTCCTAAACTTTGTAAGTAGAGAGAGAGAGAGATGATGATGATGATGATGATGATGATGGTGATGAATAAAGGAAAGGAGTGGGTTTGGGGTCCCCAAAGGATGTTTCCCTTTCTTCTTGCATTTTAGTTGCTTGGTTTTGTTTAAGCAAAGCGTGTGTTTGAGACACTTGGGCTAGCATTGAAGGGCTGAGTAAAATGATCTTGCAAACTCCGGGTCTGAACTAGTGTGGTAACAGCAGCTCTCTCTAGCCACATTGTTCAGTCTGGTACTGGGAATGCAAAACTTCAGCATCTGCAAGTCATGCTTGAATTTAAGTTAAATTCAATTTATTTCTAACACATTTTAAAATTGAAACATCAGGCCATCTTTTCATGTTTTATAGAAATGTGACTTTCATATACCAGTATTATTTTGTGTCTTTCTCTTCCCCATCATAGATTTCCTGTCACCTTTCTGTTACCCTCTACCTCTCAGCGACCCCAAGCTGCTTATTGTCTTTCTCTCCCTTCTTCCTGTTCTCTAACCACCTCTCCCTACTTTTGTATCTTAATTGGTTCTTTCTGAGATTGCAGCAAGTCTTAAGACATTTACAGTGCTCGCCTCTCACTAGCTTGAGATGACTACTGTCCTGCCCAGACTGTACTTTCAGTTAGTGAGCACTTAGTAACAGCAGCTTTATTTTGTCCAGGACACAGTAGAATTCTGCATGAAGGATTTGCCTAAATTAGTTTTGTCTTCTATAATCAAATGTTTAAATAGCTTCCTTGGCAGTCATTAAAAAGTACAAGATCCATTAGTGAGGTACATCTTTTTTTTTTTTTTTTTTTCTTTTTAAGGCATGTGTCATCTTAGTCTGGCAGATTGCAGCAGCCCAGTTTAATAACCTGTGATGTGAAGAGAGCCCACGCTCTTAAAAACAATACATTCCTGTTTGCATTTGCATTGGGTAACTGCAATAGCTTTAGAGTGGAAAGTTGACAGGAATGAAAGCATGACTATTCTAAACATCAATATAGAAGGGAGGAGTTTTCTACAGCCTTTTAAAAATGTTTCTAGTTTATTTTTGTTGTCTCGATCTCCTATCACTTTTTACCATGAGGAATATTTACTTAGTAGGAAAGTACAAGATCAGAAAATTTGGTTCTTAATAACTTACATGAAAGCTCTTAGGGTTAAAAGAGAGTTGACAATTTCTCTGACGAAATGCCTCTTTTGTTTTTCCTCTGGACAGTAATGAAGAATAAAGAGTACCTTTTCCAGACATCACGTTCAGTGTGAAGTAGTGCAGCATGCTATAGAAACACAGAAAAACTTGATTTGTGGTTGTAACTCCTGATCATTTCACACACACCAGATTCAATGGCAAAGATTTAAAGAAAAAAAAAAAAAGAGTCTTCTTTTCTAGGTGCAATTAGGGAAAACCTCCTTCATGCAGACACTGCTTTGTATCTTTATCAAATCCCTGAAGCATCATTAAAGGTCTGACAGACATCACCGCCTTTGCTGCCTCTTCCCACCTGGCAAAGTGACCGGGAAATAATACCCAGATGAAATGACATGCTATAAAAAGCAAGTACAGATCCTGCAAAGAGAAGCAAAATTCACCAGGAGAACAAGGTTACTTGATCATTTTAAACTTAAGTCTTTAACTGAAATCTGCTTGAACAGGTTTCATTGTCCAGAGAAAGAAAAAAATGCCCTTTGAAAAACACTTCAACTAAATTCTATAATTTTGTCATCTGAGGAAATCAGGAAAACAAAGAAACATCTAGCACATTTTGCTGATCTAAGACCATGTCAGAAAGTATGTTGTAAAGTTTTGATAAATTATTTTGTGAAGTAAATTTTTCTACTAAGTGTTTTAGTAGATTACATATTCCTTATCAGTTTTTTTTTTTTTTCCAAGTCAGGGCATTGATATTGTGGCATCTGCAATAAATGGGAAAGATTTACTGCTGCCTAAAAGCATCACTGTGGCCAGTTTGACCAGATGCACAGCTGCAACGTTTTGAAGTGCATCGGAGATAAGCCTAGAGAAGCAGTCTGGGAAGTAGTTTTCTCCTGAAAAGTTAGGGGTAGACAGTTAGTTGGCTAACACTTTAAAACCTGTAGGGAGACTCTGTTAATTTTTTGGACTAGTCCCTTAAAAAAAAAAAAAAATCAAGTCTTGTATTCTAAAAATTGTGAGCCTACTTTTTGTGGGGCGGGGCGGGGGCGGGGGGTATTGTTGGGGGGGAGTAGTGTTTGAAACGGATTGGTCCAGGCAGCTTTGTTTCTAGAGACTTGTAAGTGGTTGTTTTTGTTGTTGTTTAAAAAGGTTGTAACCATTAATTAATGGAAAGGGAAAAAAAAGCTTACAAAGGGACTGTATTTTTCAACTAAGAAAGTATTGTTTAGTCGCAGAAAGAACTGGGACGTTCCTTTTACCGTGCATGTTTTTGACATAAACTAAGCTGTCAAGGCTTATATTTGAAAATGACATTATCATATGTGAAACATGCTCTTCAGTGGTTTTAGGACTTTATTCTCCCTTTTCCATTTTTTTTTTTTTTTCTGTCTCAGCATATTCAGCACATTATGCACAGAGCTGTAGCCTTCAAGGTCATAGACTGTTGAGAGCTAATTGATTCTTCTTTATCCTAGAGCCTGAGAGAGTAGAAGAGAGACAGTCCCAGTAATTGTGTCTACAGCGTTGCTCCCCAAACCAATCTACCTACTAGTATTAAAGTTTTACTTTATAAATACTAGAATTACTCCCTCACTGACTCTTGTCAAATTACAACATTCTTTGTCTTTGTTATAATATAAGGCAAAATATGACATTTTAAATTGCCTTAAGGTATAGTGGCTATGTCGGATTTTCTAAAATGGGTATTTCTTTCATAAAGTAATATTTCATATTTTCATGATATTAATCTATGCATTCATGTAGATCTTAAGAAGTCCAATGCAGAATTGGAATGAAAGTATATAATTATATATTTTTTATTCTAAAGTATTTCTGAGTATGGTTAATGGTTTCCCACTACCACAATAATTATATTGTCATGATACTAATTAAGTTTTTACTTCTCAGTGGGTCATGTAATACTTACACTATTCATTTGTTTTCTTTGCCTGGGCTTTAAAATTTTTCCTATCCTGACTGTTGGGAGATTGCAAACTTAGATTATTATAAAAAGAGCTGATTAATTAAATTGTAGCCAGGAAACAGTGGTACCATCTTGAAAGAAAATGTTTTCTGGATGTGAGATCCTCCCTGCTTGACAACAGATTCTTGGATGCGAGAATGTGTTGGTATTTTCATCTTGGGCCAACTTTGTTTTGCTTTGTCCTAAGTCTTGTCATGGGATTGTATGACAAACCATTGTTACCGCATGACAATAAGAATCAGTAACCATCTGCAAAAGATCAACATGATGAATTGGATATACCATAGGATTTCTTTTCTTCTATTTAAAAGTACCATTCATTTAAATTCTAATGGATCCTTCTTCTAGTTCTTGGCAACTATATTTGTAGGTATTTCAGAACAGTGATTTCAAATAACTTCTCCCCACTTTAATCGTAGCCGATTACAGCCTAAAATATTAAAAACTGGAAGAGACTGAAAGATCTTCTATTGGAACTGAATAATTTGATAAATTTACCGATGAAGAAACCTAGGCTCAGAAATGCCTAGTGAAATTCTTTTATTAAAATATACTAAACTCTGAAAAATGTGGCAAAATCCAAAGTATTAGATTGTCTCTGTCTCTGAGAATTTAAACACACACACACACACACATACACTCTCTCTCTCTCTCTCTCTCTCTCTCTCTCTCTCTCTCTCTCTCTCTCTCTGTCTCTCTACTGTTTTCTTCTCTCATCGTATCCTTATTGTAGGGAGTTGGAGCTAGAAACTAATGTAGCATCAGACTGAGAATTAGGGAAGTACTTAAAGTGGGAACACTGTTTAGGTGTGTGTTTAGTGCATATCACTAAAATTAAATTTTCTTCTCGCCTTCCTGTTTTGCTCTTATTGAGTTTTCAGTCATGGTGGTCTTTTCCCTTTTTATTTGATCATCTATACAGTGTTCAGCTTGCTTCTGAAAACAGCATGGGTTGCCTAGGGTCAGTTCTTCCCTCATATATAGGAGATTGCTCTATGGCTCACTTCTTTTCTTCATAGCCCATTTTGTTTTCTCCTCTCTATTCCTTTGTGATACCCAACTCAGTCTTCTTCTTCCCTTTCCTTCCTACCTTCCCAATTACATATTGACTCATTTTTATTTTTGTAATTATGCCATTTTGGCTTTATGGGTCAATATTTCATTGCATCATATCAAAATAATTTCAACTGTATTTAAACTTTAACCTTATTTATTGCATTTTAATGCTGAATGGTACTTTCATATATTATGAACATACAAAAAAAATCTCTAGCGAGTGACCAACATACTAGTTTCTTAACGGCATAATTAAATCAAATTTTAACCTTCTTCTTGATCTTTTCATCTTTTTTTCTTTAGTGTGCTTGATTGATTCCAGTTTTTCTGTTTTTGGACATCAGCATTTCTGTACTCCCAGAAAATGATGTTCCAAACCATCCATCTGTGTTCTTCCTCCTTCCCTCTTCCTTTTAACAATTCTTCATAGTACCCTTTTAAAGCATGAAGGAAGAGGTATTTTATAGATTGAAAAACCAAAGCATAAAAAGTTATGACTTGTTTAGATGCCCCTGAGAACCAGGAATATAACTTGTCCACAGAGTTCATTGAACATTCTACTACAACATAAACTACATTCCATCTACTTTTATGCTCATGTTTCTACTTTTATTACTTTTGCTCTACATCAATGCTTTGTTTTTCTTCTGTTATTTCCTCTTTGTTTTGTTTTTGTTTTCTTTTTTTCATTCAGTGAACATATGCTAAGTGCCTACTCTGTGCCAGACTCTGTTCTATACTGGTTATATGGCAGTGGAAAATAGTACATTACCTGTCCTCAGGGAGCTTCTGTTCTAGTGGATTTTAAGAATCTAATTACATAATGCAATTTGAGATATTTCCTGCTTTCTTATACATATACCCCCGTAATTCAGCATTTCTTCTTCTTTACCTTCATGTGATTCACCTTTTGACTTCCACTTCTGTCTTTTCTTAATATGTTTTTCTTCTCCATTTACCGAATACTGAACACTTGCCCAGCAATGTCCTTTAAGTGACAGCAATCCCACCTCTGCTACCAACAGGCTGAGTAGCCAGGGGTGATTCACCATATGGCACTATTTAATCAAACCATTGGAGTAGTGAGAAAAGTTTGATCTATCTGGCCCTTTAGGAGCATCCTCAAGATGAAAAATATATACATAATTCTTCTAGCATGTACATAAAGATTCTAAGATTATTTTCAGATTCCAGAGAGTTGGTAGCTGTAAATATTTTTGTTTCTATATTTTGGTCATATTTTTATGTGTTGTTTTGGCTTGCAGAACATCAAGAGTATTAAAATATTCCCAAGGATTGTTCATTTCACTGTACGGACAAAGATTAGAATCTGCCATTAAGTTGTTTAGTTCTTAAACTGAGTAAAGACATGAGTTCATATACTATTCACATGAAGAGCGATTGACTAGCAGTGAGTGAAGTTAATCCTCATCATCTCAAAGATGGTTGTAATCTTTACTACAGTGAATTTTGTCTGTCTGTGTGTGTGTGTGTGTGTGCACGCACGTGTGTAGGCATTCAGAGGGTTTTTCTGAATAATATAACTAATGTCTTATAATCATAGAATTTTATATGCTGAACATTTTTAGAGATTATTTGTGTCACTTCCTAAGTGAGAAAAGGCAGGTCTGGAAAAGTGAAGCGACTTGCCCAGTGTCACTACAACCAATCAGTGGCAGTGCTGAGACTAAAACTGAAGTCATCCTTACCTTTGCTACACTTGCTTTTCTTCTCGAAACTGTTTTTAGCATTTATATTCAAGTAGCGTATGTTATGTTATCATAATTTAAAAGATTTGGTTTTCCCATTTATTATTTAAATACTAATTAGTAAAACTTTTATCACCCTATAACAGGTATCTTTTTTAGAGAAGAGAATTTTGGCCAGGTGCCATGGCTTATGCCTATAATCCTAGCACTTTGGGAGGCTGAGGTGGGATGATCACCTGAGATCAGGAGTTCGAGATCAGCCTGGCCAACATGGTGAAACCCTGTCTCTACTAAAAATACAAAAATTAGCCAGGGGTGGAGGCTCATACCTATAATCCCAACTACTCAGGAGGCTGAGACAGGAGAATTGCTTGAACCTGGGAGGTGGAGGTTGCAGTGAGCTGAGATCATGCTACTGCACTCCAGCCTGGGTGACAGAGTGAGACTCTGCCTCAAGAAAAAAAAAAAGACAATTTTACCTTTATGATGTTGGTATGTATAAGACACCCCTCCGGAGGCTGGACATCTATCTCCCAACAATATAATATATGGGAGAATGTTTTAATGATCAAAGTTATCCCAACTGAAATGTGTTACACACTTGGAAAGAAATGAGTTTCTTAGTACTAAAAGTATTCAAGCAGTGACACTGTTGAGGGAGATTTATGTTCCTAGCAGATTATTAACTATATTTACTTCTGAAATCTCTTACAACTCTGATTCTCTCAGTTTTTTGTCTTAGGGTGTTAGCTTTCCAGTGGGTAGACTTGAATTTCAGTCCCACTTGCCCATCTTCATTGCCTTGAGCAAGTTAGACCATCATGTTAAATCCATTTCCTCATTTATATGTGATAATAATAAATATACATGTCTTGGAGCTGTGAGGAGATTAAATGAGATTTTGGAAAACACCGAGTTCTAGACCTGAGACATAAAAAATACAAAATCAGCACCAATATTCTCCCTCATTCTACTTTAACTCCCTGCCTCACTTTGTTCTTTTTCTCCTTTGATCTTGACAGTGGTTTGGTAACAATGTCTGGAGAATACTTTTGGAGTTTTAGGGGAACCTTATGAAAAACTCTGAAGGAAGTGAAGAGTTGATGATACATCATGTTAAAGTAGGAATTATGCTAGAAACTCGAAATCAAATGCCAACTCTTCCTCTTATCTGCTGTGTGACTCTGAGGAAATCACTCCACTTGAGATTTAGTTTTACATCCAAACAAATGGGGATGTTAATATCTAAAACTCCCAAGAGATTGTGATGAGGACAAAAGTGGTTCCTCTACCTAAAGAAAACAGAGATTAAAAATATATTTACTTCTTTCTTTGCCCTTTCTATCGGGGTTCATATGTGCATATATTCACAAGTGCTAACATTTCTAGAAATAAATTGTAGGGACTCTTTACCAGTGAATTAATTTGTTATGCCTTAAAATGTTGTGTAGGACTTTACTAATTTCTTGAACCCAGTGTCATAAAAGGAGTATTTTTTCCCTTATAAAAATTGGTTAGAATGCATAGATTATTACTTTTTGAGTTACACAGATTATTACTTTTTGAGTAATGTCCAAAAATCACTGCATGAGGGGCTTCATTATAGGGAAAGCGATAAGGAGTTACTTTTGAGAGAGGAAAAGACTGCATGGTATGTCAGATTGTTTGTCAAGGAAGTACTCTCTTTGGAAAGGTTGGGACAATGGAAAATAATCTATACAGTTTAGATGTGGTGCAAGCGAAGAACTTGGCTAGAAATATCATGAATCCTAAGATTATGTTCACCTTACTCTTTTCATTGTTCCAAACTGGGATTTCCTGATCTCAAAAGACAGAAATTAACATCTATGAGTTGTTTTCAGTATTTGACACAAACCATGGAAATGATATACATCGAATAATTTTATGTGAGCCAAATCAAATGTAGAAATTCTTTGAGTGCAATATATACAGCTATGTGTATCTATGTGTGTATATATACATACATATGATTCATACACATAACATTCTAAATAAAGGGGAAAATTATTTGACAATGAAGTGGAGCAGATAAAAATATTTTTAAATTTGGAGAAACAGGTTGTTTATTAATAGGTTTGGGAGGGATGGACTATAAAAATTTCTAGCCCTATGCCTAATTGCTAGATTAAAAGGGAAAAAAATGTTTTAGAAGTAAAAAATAATTGGAGCTTAAGTGTATATTGGAGATTCTGTTGCAAGTAACTTAAAAGGAAATCTTACTAGCTGGATTATTGGCCACAATCCTACAAAAAGGGAAAAAGCCAGTGCTTTCTAGATATAGACACTTTAGGGATTTTGGCATTTTTGTTGTACACCTTATGGTTCTTCTAACAGACAGATATAAGTTTGTAAGAGCTTACCATTTACAAAAACCTATAGTAGTGGGCGTAATATATGTATTTTTATTTATTCTTTAAAGTAGAACTAGAAATATGTGAGAACTTCTATGCTTTGTTCATCTTGATTGTTATTCACTCAAGTATAATACATTTGCTGCAGAAATTGAACTCTAAATCAATACTGGAGCAATGAGGCAGCCCCTTCTAAGCATAAAATATTTGATAACAATCTAGAGTAGATTTTGCCTGGGTATAAGTTTTCTGACTGTGCCCTGGACATAAGCTGATGGACTCCATAAAACTTGATGAAATAGAATGGAAAACTTCCTCAGGTAAAACATTTTAAATTTGTCGTCAGAAACATGGTATGATAGGACAAGACTTGATTTACTGTGATTTTCAGTGATAGGCACTTAGTGTTTGAGTCGCATTTCATGAGGTGGTGGTCTCCCAGCCAAAGGAGAAATTCATGAACTCTCTTTGAAGCCAGAGTTAGTACAGAATTTAATATGCATGTAATTATCAAATTTAAAAACCTTCATAATGTATTTTATTTTAAAATTTCTTACTTTAATATTAAACCAAATGTACATATATACATATGCATTTGGAAGAAAGATGAAAGCAACACTGAAGACAATGATAGTTGCCATTAGGAAGAAAACTTAATTCATGAGCAAGCAGAAGACCCTATATCCTTCAGTTCCTAACTGTGTTACCTGTATTGATGTACAATATAATACCATTTTATTTCTGCCATTTATCTTCCTTTTCCCTCCCTTTATTTCTTTCATACTTGTCATTCACACTCTTCACTTTCCTCTGTTCCCTCCCTTCATTTTTTTCATACTTGCCATTCACAGTTATTCTTCTCTTTCCTCTGTTCTTTCATACCTCACCTATTCCTTCTTCTCCAGCGATGTCAGGGCACATGACTCCACACTTCTCTCACCCACCCTGCTCTGAAGCCAGTGTCCTAAAGCATCAGAGGTTGTGGAGTGGATGGCCCAGACCTGTGGTTTCTCACTGGATGGGTAGGGGGAGAGAGTGAGACCTTAACCACAGTCTTGACCACGATTAGCCTGATGACTTTCAGTGTTGCCTCTTCCTTTGCTAAGTAGCCGGAAGTATTTGTTTTATGAAATATGTTGGTGTCACAGCAATAAAAGCTCCATACATAAATGGAATGATCTAAGGACAGTAGAATTGAACTCTTGTTAGCATTTGTTTGTAATTCCTTGGTAGAACTTCCTGGGTCATAATTGCTTGCTCTTCTGGGAGCAAAAGGAATCAGTAACCATTGATTGTTACATGATGCTAAGTACTGCCTACAAAGCAAATCTTAAGAATGATTAGTGGCAGAGTTCAGGGTTACTACTCTGATTTCTTTTTACTATAATCTTTAAAGCAAGCTGAATTTCGCAGTTTTTCCCATCAAGCAACTCCTATGATTCTTCAAAAGGAAGAGAAAAAACATTATCATGTAATCTATAAAGGCTTCAGTTGACATCAAAAACAAACAAACAAAAATATGTAAAATAATTACTTCAGTGTTTTATATCTTTCTACTTCCACGATAACAGGGAGACATTTAAATTAACCCCTTATCAGTAACTTTAGTCTTGCATGAATATGATCCTTATAATCTTAATTGATCTGAACTATGGAACCTATGGTACACATAGTCAATAACCTACATAAGCCCTGCCTATTTAGTAAACTGCGCATGTAATCAGTGAGATCAATACAAGGATTCTCAAAATCCTTGCAAAATTCATACTTCAAGATTGCTGAGTTTTCTCAATAGCTGATGATTTGTCACCTTGAAACATTTTTTATCTATTTTGGATTGAAATCTTTTAATAACTTACAATACTAGTGACTACTGTCATTTTAAAATGGGATTTATTGAATATGGGATCTTCACAATCTTGAATACTGTGATGTTTTAGGACATAGTTGCATTATAACTTTGTTGACTCATGTTCTTTCATTAAGACATATTGAGTTATATTAGGGATTATAGCTGCTTTACTAAATAACCCAGACTTACGTATATTCTGATTGTATGTTGGGTTATTGCGTAATCAAAATTAGAATTACAGACCTTTATGGCATCTTAGAGACACTTTGAACCAAATATTTTATTTTAGCATAGAGAAACAAGCCCAAAGATGTTAACCTTCTTGCCAGAGACCACATAGAGCCAGAAAATGTTGATATTTTCATCTTTTCTAGGCTTTCAGCTACCAGGTCACTTTGCAATCAGTATATATTAATTATAACATTTTTTTCTACACTTTCGCTTTACTGTTCTGCTCTCCTGCAGGGTTTAGAAAGCAAATTTTAATCAGGTTAAACATTTATATAAAGGATAAAATCTCTGAGTGAGATTCTCTCCTTGAGGAAATGCATACATTTTGGTGACATGCTTTGGTGACATATTTTGCTTATATGTCACTCTTGCTCTGTTCTGGATCAACAGAGTTCAAGGATGAGAGGTGAATGACAAATGAAGAGAAAGAGTAACTACTTGGTTCTGATGGGCCTTGGATTTATAGGACAGATTTAGGGGAGCGGAGTTTAATTTCCAGATGTTTTATTTGTTCATTTGTTCCTCCTTTCATAATATGTAGAATGACAGTAATTTTTTTTTTTTTTTTTGAGACAGAGTCTTGCTTTGTTGCCCAGGCTGGAGTGCAGTGGTGCAGCCTTGGCTCACTGCAACCCCCACCTCCTGGGTTCAACCATTCTTCTGCCTCCGCCTCCCAAGTCTTGGGGCTACAGGCATACACTATCATGCCCGGCTAATTTTTTGTTGTTGTTTTTAGTAGAGACGGGGTTTCACCATGTTGGCCAGGCTGGCCTTGAACTCCTGATCTCAGGTGATCCGCCCACCTTGGCCTCCCAGTGTGCTGGGGTTACAGCTGTGACCCACCATGCCCAGCCAGTTATAAATCTTTAGACCTTGATCATGCACCTAGTAGGAAACTGTTTTTTGAACATATGAGCACTACTAGTCATTGGGCTTCATGGGATCTGTTTTGAAATTTATTGTGAAATCTTCTGATTTATAAAGCACAAATTACTTTTATGTTATTTTCATTTCTTGAGGACCCAATAGCACCAATATTTACAAAACACGTATCTCATAAACTCTCTTACGATATTGAAGACACTCCTACAGCAGAACCTCAAATGTCCTGTCTTGCCTAAGTCCAGCTGTCTCCCCAATCTTCATCCCGATAGACCATATTTTAGCCAACTAGAACTCAACCCTGAATATTATTTTTTCTCTTCCACGTTTTTGCTCATTCTATTTTTTCTACCATGAATGTGCTCTTCGAACAGTCTCTCTTCTCCCAAATTCTACTTAGGGCTCAAGACTCACCTCTCCAAATTAGATGATGGGACCCCTCTTCTTGTAGACCTCTTCCAACACCCCATAACCTATTGCTTGTGCTTTATCACATTTAGATTTGTGTGTTCTTATTTGGATACTTGCGTATTGCTCATGCTAGACTGACAATGTCCCAAGGCCTAGAGTTATAGCTAATTCATTTTTGTGACCTGTATAGTGCCAAACAATGTACAGGCTGAGCATCCCGAATATGAAAATTTGAAATCTGTAATGCTCCAAAAATCCAAAACTGCTTGAGCATCACCATGATGTTCAATGGAAATGCTCGTTGGAGCATTTTAGATTTTGGATTTTCAGATTGGAGATGCTCAGTGGTAACTATAATGCAAACACTCCAAAATCCAAAACACTTCTGACCCTCAGCCTTTTGGATAAGGGATACTCAACCTGTATTTTATATGAAGTAGATATCTCATTTGTATATTTATTGAAGAAAAGTTACACTGAGGGTAACTTGTTTATGGGAGTGGAGGAGGAAGAAAATAATCTGAAACCATGTCTTAATTAACTGACATTTTAATTTGGAATAATTCAATATAGAGTTTAGTTATTACAAACTATGTTGAGACATGATTTTGGACATTTAAACATATCATTTGCAAAGTCTGATGTGATGTAAAAAATTCACATCATGGAGTTTAAGAGACTTCAGACTGCAAATAATTTTATTTCATGATTGTATGGTGATTAAGAGCACACACTTTGGAACCAGATTGTCTGGCTTTAAGTCCCAGCCCTATCTCCGGCTGTGTGACAGTATGCACACTATGAACTATCTGTGCCCTGCTTTTCTCATCTGTGAAATGGTGGCAATAACTGTACTTTCCTCAGAGGCTTTTTGGGAGGATCAAGTGAGTTGGTGTTCGTAAAGTGTTTGGAATAGTCTCTGGCTCACAGCGCTATATAAGCATGAGATGTCATTACTAGGCAATTTTAAAAATTCAAGTGCATTTCCTTAGATTTCAAGTTTGATAGCTTGCGATTACAGTAACAAGTTTCAGAAAAGGTCCAGAAATTCCAAGGGACCTATTGACAAAGCTATGGATGTGCTACTATTTATTTTGGTTGGGTTTGTTCATGTGGTTTTTCCTCTGTGTGATTTATGTGTTACCATCATACCTGCATTGTTCTCAGGATTTAGGAGAAGAGAAAAGGATAATCATCAGTCTACCTGTCAGTCGGAAATAGAGCGACATGGATGGTTTGAATAAAAATGCTGCCCTCTCTGGCAAAATGCCATCTGTTGACATTGACATGGACAATCATATGTGTGTATATCTGAATTTATTGCTATAACTTCTTATTCTGTCATAAAATGGTGGGCAAGTTCACAAGGAGAAAAATAACTTCTCTTAGTTGTTGAAGAACCATTGCAGAGGCTTTGAATTCCACAATGCTATCATTTAACCAAGACAGAAATCCACTCATTATCCAGATGCACTCAATAAATTAATGTGATGATGGGTGCTGTCAATGATAAGATAACAATGATGTGGAAGTATCTCAATGTTACTAAACAAGATCACAGAAGAGCCATTAACATTTTAAAATCAGAGAGATCTTGTAGATAACCTAATCAAAATATTTTACTTCACTCATGAGAAAACCAAGATCCAGAATTGTGAAATGACTGGGTCTTAAATACGTACAGTTAGTAAGAAAACACAGGCTGGTCTAAAAAACAGGAATGCCACTTCATTTAGGTGGTTTTTTTTTTTTTTCCAATATCCCATGCTGCTTCTTATAAATTAGATAATTCTTTAATGATGAAAGACTTTATTTTTTCTGTTATTCTATATTCTTTATTGAGTGCCTACTCAATAGAGAGTTTACCTCTAAAAGGGGAAACAAACAAAAGAATAATAAAGAAATCATGTACTATCTTAGCAGGTGGTACATCATATGGGGAAAATAAGTGTGAGGAGATCAGAGTACTGGGGGAGGAGCATAGTTATTTTAAATAGATTAAAAGGTAGAAACATACAGTCTGATAGAAGAAATAACACCTAGTGTTTGATAGATTAGTAGGGTGGCCATCATTTCTAAGAGTCTATTGCATGTTTCAAAACAGTTTATAAGAGAATAATTTGAATGTCCTAGCATAAAGGAAAAACAGATGTTTAAGATGATGCATGTCCCAATTATACTGATTTGATCGTTATAAATTATATGAATGTATTAAATTATCACATGTACCCCCAAAAGTGTGTACATTTCTTATGTATCAATAAGAAATAAAATTTCAAAAATACCCTTAAGAAATACATAAACAGAATGGTCAGGAAAGGCTTCTTTGAAAATGTAACAGCTGATGAAAGACTTGAACAAATTAATGGAGTTAACCATATGGCTGTATGGAAGAATGGTCCAGACTCAGGGAAAAGGCCTTACACTGGCAGAAGGCCAGTGTGGCTTAAGTCTAGCATGGGAGGCAGGAGGTATTAGATGAGACCAGAGAGGTGATGAAGGCCTGATCAGAAAAGACCTGGCATGCCATTGTAAGAAAGATGGCTTTTCCACCAAAAGAGATGAGGAATTTTTGCAGAGTTTTGAGTGGCCATGGGACTTGATGTCTTAGGTTTTAATGGGATCACTGCCTGCTGTGTTGAGAATAGCTTGTGGAGAAGGATCCCAAGATCAGACCACTGAGGAGACTGTTGCTGCAATCCAGACGTATTTGTAGGAGTTGTAGGCGTGGGTGTAAAGACATTATTGGATTATTAGATTCTGAATATATTTTGAAGATAGATTTAGAATGATGTAATGATGAATTGGATATGGGATCTGAGTGAGAGGAGTCAAGGCTGATTTCCGACTAAGTAGTTGAAAGGATACAGTTATCACCAACTGAGATGGAGATGATCTAAAGATCATGTTGCTCAGTCTCCCAGTGCATAGGTGCCAAATAAATCAAGGTTCTTATCAAAATTAGAACTGTGGATGTTACCTTCTCATAAAAACAAAGCAAGATATGCCTGAGAGCCTCCTGTAAATCAATACGGTTATGTGTGACTAGAGATCCTTATAAATACAAAAGAAAAGTTGCAGTGAAATTGAGGATGTCTGCCTAGGCTGCTCTGTAACACTATCCAGAACCCACAACACGTGATGATGGAATGAAGTCCCAGGAGGATGTAGAATAGGCTTCCAACAAACCACTTTATTCCTATTTTATGGTTTCTTTTTAATTCATCTTGTTCAGCATTCAAACCTGGTTCAAGTAGTTCACTTTATGTAAGGCATATTGCCCCAACCCTCTCAGCTCACTTTCTGTCATCTTTTAAACTTTATTTCAGAAGTCTACTCATCTTAGAAATGTGTACTTTATCCCTAAGGTGAGCTAAATACTTTCCTCTAGGCTTTGACAGTATCCAGTATTTTCCAGTCATTTCCCATGTACTCTGCTGACATGCCTGTATTCCTCAAAGTCAAGCATTTCTTTTATGCATGTACAGGTGCTTCACATAGCACTATGTGTGATATAAACTCTAAGACTTTGAAGTACTTGCTTGTCTCAGGTAGAGGTTTTCTCCTTTCTCTATTACGCTGTCAATTTTCTGTATTTATGATGAAAATATACCACCGAAGTAGTAGTAAGTGCTTATTTTACTTCTCAAATTACTCATCAAGTTGCCAAGGTGCTAACTGTTTTTTGTTCCACATATTGTCTCTTATCTACTTCACTTTCTGGAAAGTAAAAAGCAGCAAAATGGAAGTTATCAAGAGAGGAGAAGCAGGAGAAGTGCTAGGCAATCTACTTCTTTTTTCTCATATTCTAGTACTCCAGACAGGGCGAAGCCTCCTGTTGCAGAAGTGATGGTCACATATTCCTACAAATACCCAGTACTCAGTTCAGCCCATGCCTGCAGTCTCTTTATATCCCTATCCTCCTCTGCTTCCCAAATTTTACCCACTATGCAAAGTCTTGATCAGGTTCCACTCTTCTTTAGAGACATTTTCTATACTCTGTGGTCATCATTAGACTTTCCTCCTTAGTCCCTATTCCAGCAGCTCAAATAATCTTTAATACTCATGTGTGTATTTAGACATCCATCCTACTGCACAGGTGTTTGATTCAGTCATGTATGTTTTATATTATGAATTATGTTGCAAATCTCATCTTTGGTTTTATTTATGTCTCTGTACCTAGAAAAACATATTAAACACTTGTTCTCGACAAGGCCCTGGGTTCAGAGTAGTAGAATTGAGAGAGACAGAAAGAGCTAGTTTCTGTCTTCCAAGAGCTTGGTTTCATCAAAGATATAAAACCCTTGCCACTAACTGGAGTATAAAGTAGTATATGAGATGTATGAAGAATAAATGCTTTAGTTTGAGGTGAAAAAAAAAAAACTAAGAAGGAATAAGGCTAAGAAGGAAGAGAATCAGAGACATCTTCATATTGCATGGATAGTTGAGGTGGGCCTTGAGAGTAACATATGATTCTGATGGGTGTGGTGATTTCAGGTGGGAGTAAAGGCCAAAGGGAAACAGACATGTGAAGTGCTTAATGAGTCGGCCAGTTGAGTCAGTATGAAGGAATTTGCTGACAGCAAACATTTATTAAGCATGTATTGTGTGCTCAGTGCTTTGCATGTATTGTCTAATCCTCACACACACACACAAAAACCATTGTTCCTTTTTGGAAATAAACTGATGGTATAGAAATGATGATGATGATGATGATGATGATGATGATGACAGTGATAATCTGAATGGTACAGAGGGAAATGGGATGCCATGCATGAGTCTAAGGAAGACTGAGGAAGGAATACCACTGAACTAATTGAATGTGGAGAAGGAAGGAAATGATTCCATGGACAATTAGGAATTTAGTGGTTGTTAGATTAATGAATCTCTGAATGACAACCTCATACATTTATTCAACATGTATTTATTGGGTTCTCCTAAGTCTTTATGTGTTTATTAATGTGCAGAATCAGTAGATTTATGACAGGAAGTGACTTGTGCTCCAATTTCCAGAAAACATTCATTACTTCTTCCGGATGAAGCTGCTTAGTTAAATAATATTAATTATTCTTCCCTGATGTTATACAAAAATTGAAATTGATAGAATACAGAACTTAAAGACATTTTTACTTTACTTTTTGACATTATTCATTGTTTGTTGCTGATGAATGAAACCTCTTTTCGAGTGTGTGTTCCCTTTAATAGGTAATTTATGTACTAAGATTTATTTCTGATGGAAATTACAAGTGGAATTTCATACTGAGTTTATATTTAGCCTGTTCTAGTACATAGTCTCTGCATAGTATATCCATGGCATCCTACTTAATATTACAGATTCTTTTATATTAGTGCTGCTACATGTGTATTCTCAAGCTTTTAATTGTACAAATATTACAAAAAGAAGGTAAAAATATTTTCCCTACAAAATTGTTGCTGTTAATTTTTTCCTGTTTAATCATGGAATATTCAAAGAAGAGCTGTGTATTCATTACATTCCACAAGTTAGTCCATTCAGTTTGTTCAAAATATGAATTCTGATGTCCAGCAGTTAATATAAGATTTTGGCAGGCTATTAATAATGGCATACTCAATTTGTAGCTCTTTCATCCATGTAATTTTGGTGATATATGCACTATGTTCCAGGGAAAGGAACAGTTCAAGATTAAAGAGTCAATCAGTATATTGGTGCTTATTTACAGTGTGTCAAAGCTGCTAAATGAAAGGGTGCAATTTCTGCTTGTGCAGTTTCCACTTGTGCTGTTCAAAAACAAGTCATTGATATTAGACGTGTATCAAGCATACATGGTTGCAGATGTAAATAATTAACATTAAAAACATTTTTTGTTTAGTTGTGTATTTAAAACAGTGATACTTAAATTAATATTAACAAGTGATTTTTAGAATCTGAATTTTAAAAGTAATGAAAATATTTCTAGTGATTAGAACAATGTATGAAAAGAAAAAAATTAGTAGGCTATTTTAATATAATTAGTGAGTATGCTATTTCAACATGATTCAAAGATGCGTTCCTATTTTAATTAAAACTCATTCAGTATGCAAGAATTCCAATTTCCGTTACTTCTTGCTGCTCTCTGATCTTGTGTTTCTTGATGGACACTTCCTTTATGAGCAATTCTTTTGCATTTGCACCCAGATTCCTTTATGTCCAAAGCAGTAGTTTAAAAGAGAAGGCTACATTTTTCCATTTTGGCCTGGAAATTCGATTTTTATTCTGCTTACTTCTCCTTTAAGCATAGTGAATATATAAACTTGTGGGCACCGTTTACAGACAGACTTCAGAATCACATGTTCAGATGAATGTGGGAATGTGGGCAGAAATCAGAAACCTGATTGTGCTTCAGCACTTCAGACCCTGCCCTACGAGGCCCTCCTTCTAGAAGAAGAAATGGAACTTACCAAGAACGCAAGTGAAAAACCCTTCTGGGCCGGGCCCGGTGGCTCAAGCCTGTAATCCCAGCACTTTTGGAGGCCGAGACGGGTGGATCACAAGGTCAGGAGATCAGGAGATCGAGACCATCCTGGCTAACACGGTGAAACCCCGTCTCAACTAAAAAATACAAAAAACTAGCCGGGCGAGGTGGCGGGCGCCTGTAGTCCCAGCTACTCCGGAGGCTGAGGCAGGAGAATGGCGTGAATCCGGGAGGTGGAGCTTGCAGTGAGCTGAGATCCGGCCACTGCACTCCAGCCTGGGCGACAGAGCGAGACTCTGTCTCAAATAAAAAGAAAGAAAGAAAAACCCTTCTGGAAACTGTATATATGAAAGGATTCCACTTAGATACACTCAATTTTGACTTTCATTTTGAAACTTGCAAATAGAAGCAACATTTTAATATTTTTCAAGAGGGGGAACAAAAAAGAGAGCATGTTTCCCTGGCCCTATTGTATCACTTCCAGTTTGTCTGAAATTGATTTCATGCAGGAGATGCAATAGAATCAGTATGCGAATTCTGTGTGCCCGTTGTTCAGTCTGTTTTTGATTCATGGTGGTAAAATATGTATAGCGTGAAATTTGCTGTCTTAGCCATTGTTAGGTGTACAGTTTGGTAGTGTCATATATGTTCACACTGTTGTGAGAAAGAGCTCCAGACTTTGTCATCTTGCAAATCTGAAACTCTGTACCCATCAACTCCTGGTTTTTCCCACCCTCCAGTCCCTGGCAACCACCATTCTACTTTGTGTTTCTATGAAACCTAATGTAAGTGGAATCATGCATTATTTGTCTCATGGTGACTGGCTTATTTCACTTAGCATAGTACCCTCAAAGTTCATTTATGTTGCAACATGTATCAAAATGTCCTTCATTTGTAAGACTGAATAATATTCAATTATGTGTACAGTCATACATCACTTAATGACAAGGATACGTTCTGAGAAATGATTTCCTCATTCTACGAACATCATAGAGTGAACTTAACACAAGCCTTGATGGTATAGTCAACTACACACCTAGGCTAATTGATAGAACCTTTTGCTCCTAGACTACAGACTGTGCAAGTATATTACTGTACTAAGTAGTATAGGCAATTGTAACACAATCATAAGTATTTATACATGGAAACATATCTAAACATAGAAAAGGTACAGTAAAAATACAGTATGATAATCTTAAGGGACCACTGTCATAGATGCAGTTTGCTGTTGACCAAAATGTCCTTATATGGCACATGATGGTATATACCATATTTTATTTATCTCTTCTTGCATCAATGAGCACTTGGGTTGCCTCCACCTCTTATCCGGTAAATAATACCGATATGAACATGGGTATAACATTCTAATTATGTTTTGTTCATCTATGGTGGATGTGAAAGTTAAACCAATGGAACCGTTTTTTAGCGAATTTAGTCAAATTTGTGAAAAACAAGAATTCCTATGGAAACATACTGATAAACATACTCTTCTTATTATATGTTAAAAATGTCTTTAGGGAAAACCCAGCTTCTAATAGTACTATGGGCTCGTGAAGATGCAGTAAGTGCTTGCTAGAAAGATTTTTTTTTTCCAACTTTGTTTACAGCTTTATTGAAAATATTAATTTACAATAAATCACATATGTTTAAAGTGGGTAATTTAATGACACCTATTTATACATTTGTGAAACCATCATCCCAGCCAAGATAATGAACACATCCATCAACCACCCCCAAAATTTCTTTATATCACTTTGCAAGTCTTCTATTCCATTCTTCCTTAACCTTATTCCCAGGGAAATTTTGGTTTTTTTTCTGCAACCATAGATTTGTTTACATTTCTAGAATATGCTTTTTTAATCTAGAGAGCTAGAGCAGAGACTTAAAGTTCATTTGTTTCTTCTTCTCTTTTTTTCAATCATCTATACGATCTCTCATCTTAACTCATTAAAACTGGCTGATTGACTTTGATTACTGACACACCCAAACTATTTCAAACCAGTTAATTCAAAATTGCAGTTGCCTCTTTGAATTATTTATAAAAAGCATCTCATTACACTTTTCCACAGATAACGATGATGGCAAAGGGGAAGAAGGGGTCATTATGCCGCTCCTTTAAAATACGGGATTCTGGCCTGGCGCAGTGACTCACGCGTGTAATCCCAGCACTTTGGGAGGCCAAGGTGGGCAGATCACCTGAGGTCAGGGGTTGGAGACCAGCCTGGCCAACATGGTGAAACCCCATCTCTAGTAAAGATACAAAAATTAGCCAGGTGTAATGGTGGGTGCCTGTAGTCCCAGCTGCTTGAGAGGTTGAGGCAGGAGAATCACTGAACCCGGGAGGCGGAGGTTTGTAGTGAGCCAAGATCACGCGACTGCATTCCAGCCAGGGTGACAGAGTGAGACTCCATCTCAAAAAAAAAAAAAAAAAAAAAAGTGACATCCTGGTTAAAGGTCCCTGTCCACATTCCCCTTTTGCAACTATTTAATCCCCAGCGAAGTCCTAGCCAGGATTTCCTGTTAAGAGTTTTTCTGCTCTGCATTGTCAACAGACTATTTTCTCTAGCTGAGCTCATGAAAATAACCTAGTTTCTATCATTAGTGGTTCTCAGTCAGAAAAATATGAGTGTAGGTGATTCAAGTGTCAGGGTTGTGGTGGCCCTCTTGGCTGTGTGCTTACTGGGACTGAAATACATGGTGGAATGAAGGCTCTTACTAGGGAGACTTCTAAGTTACTAGTTTCACCACACAGTTGTCTCACTCAGTATCTTGGAACTGTTTCTTGCTTTATGTGTGTGAAAAGTATAGTAAATTTCCAGGTCATATTTTAGCATAATTAATTATACCAACTATGAATCTAATATTTTGTTTGATTTTTAGTTTCCAGGGCAAAACATTAATTTTCTCTTTAATTTCCATTCTGTAAGATTCCTATTTTTTTCAACAAATAGGAGTTTCCTCTGTAAACATTGCTGACTCAAGACTATATAATGTTAGAAAAAGATGAGAACATGTTAGTATCAATAGCCTTTATTATTGTAATCGATATGGGCCTAACTTCTGCTAGCAACATTAAAAATCTTTTCTTCTACTCTTTCTGTCATTTAGTAACAGATTTTCTTTTGGTTGTGTCAAATAGAATTGTTTCCTTGATGTTCCCTGATACAGAGTATTCTCTTTAATACAGGAATACAGTAAAGAAAGCATCCACAGTTTGTGAGGCAGAGTTTAGTGCTGATGTGTACAGAAACTCAAGTGATATTTTGACAACTGAATCCTTTCTGGGAATTACTTAAGCCTTAAGACATCTCTGCTGTTATGCTGCTTAGTTTACATTGTTCTGGATAGATGCTTATTATCCACTTCTCATTTATGATGAGCATGAGATTGATAAGGGGGCTGACATGAAAATTATGGAGAAAAAAATATACAAATAGCAAAAGATAGAAGACAGCATGTAAACCTCATGATGGTTTTCCCCGTTGATCTTGATTTGGACTTATTCATGGTGTATCAGGTGTGTTGAATCTTTGGCAAGCATATAGGGTTTTCATTTTTGCTGAGGTCCACTTGAACCCTGGAGCCCAAAAAGAAGTAACCAAAAATTTCTCTAGCTTAGTAAGTTTCATGTTCTAGAACTTTTCATGTGGACCTCAGAAAAAGGAAATAACCAACAGTACTGAAAGCTACATGTACTTTGAATTGTTCAGCATGTATAAAACCCAATGGCTAACCATGTCTAGAAATAAGTAGATAAGTGAAGTAAGATTGGAGCCTGGCGTTTGGAGTTAAGCAGCTTTTCTCTGCTGTGTGCTGACATTTAAGTTAATACAGTGATTTCTGGTAGATTTCTTTGAAACATGACAGTTCATCTGAGATTTGGTTAAAAAATATTTCATTACCTTGAGGAAGTGATTAGAGTTGGTCTTATTTAGTCGGGGCTTTCAAAATTGATAGTTTTGCCTGATGGTATATGCTAAAACATTGAATTGTAAGTTTCCTAGCCTGGCTGGACCCTAAGTCCATCATTTGGAAATAGTCTGTATTATTTTTGTTATTCTTGTATTTATTAAAGAACATTGGATAAGTGAAAATTACAAAATAAAGGAAAATGACACAGTACACTACATTCTGTTGTATCCCATTTCTGTCTCATAGAATTATGTGTATTTACCAAACTGGTGTCTAGCTGAACATTCAGTTTCATATCTTGCCATTTAAAATTTAACATCGTGCATTTTTATGTCATTAAATGTCCAAACACCTGGAATTTTTATATGTGATTTGTTATTGCTAAAGAGTACTTCTCTTGATTTTTAGGGGTTTTCACTTTTAATTAAAACATATTCTTGAAGCTCCTCCTCTTCTCCTTGGCTAAACCTGTTATGCTACAGGACTTCAGGAAAACTTGAGCTTCTTTGGCTCTTTGATTAAATGCAGCTGTATTTAGGGTTTGAGGTGAAAGGGTCTTTAGGACAAATCTCGTTCCAGTTTGAGGGAAAAAGAGAGAGAGGAAGTTTGGAAGGTATAAATTCATTAAATTTTTGCTTCCACATGGAATCCACAACTTTTCCTTTACCCTGGCTTCCCTTCCCTTCTTCAGTGAGTTTCCCAGGCCTCTCTTCCTCCTGCACAGGCTCCAAAGAGAATGGCTAACTATAAGGGTTATTAGTGATATTTTGGGAGTTTTTCCATTCTTATCCACTCTCCCATCAACACACACACACTCACACCTCCCCGCATCAAAGCTTGGGATCTCTGGGAACAGAGAAACATCAAGATATTAGAAGATGTCAATGTTATGGATGCAGAAATAGTGAAAAATCAATGAGTTTAATAAGTTAAATTTGTTTGGGTAGCATTTTTAAAATATTTAAGTACTTTGACATATGTTGCCCCTTACTACATAGAGAGTGCTCAGAGAGCATTTGCTACAGGAGTGAACCCTGGCCAAAACTGTTTTTTTGTTTTTTTGTTTTGTTTTGTTTTTTGAGACGGGGTCTCACTCTGTCGCCCAGGCTGGAGTGCAGTGGCGCGATCTCAGCTCACTACAAGCTCCGCCTCCCGGGTTCAGGCCATTCTCCTGCCTCAGCCTCCCGAGTAGCTGGGACTATAGGCACCCGCCACCACGCCCGGCTTATTTTTTGTATTTTTTAGTAGAGACGGGGGTTTCACTGTGTTAGCCAGGATGGTCTCAATCTCCTGACCTCGTGATCCACCCCCAAAGTGCTGGGATTACGGGTGTGAGCCACCACGCCCGGCCCAAAGCTGTTTTAACCAAGGGACAGTGGAGGCCCAGAGAGGTTCCTCGGTTTGCTTAAAATCACATATCCATGGGTAAGCAAGGTGATGGATAATTAGCTCAACTGAGTCCGTGTACATTGTATACACATAACAAATCATCATATTGTGCCCTGCAAATGTATAGAGTTATGATTTGTCAATTAAAAATAATATTAATAAAATAAATAAAATCACGCATCTCACATTGAGAGGAGGGCAGCCTAGACCCAGATTTCTGTTAGCCCCAAGAATTGAGGCATATATGAGAGACTAGCAGACAACACACATAGGAAGCTTTTGCTACTTAATTATTGTTCTTTCTCTCAAGACCACTATATTCATTTGGGTTTGTTCTTATGCCCCTTTATTTTTTTAGCAAATTAAAAACAAAATTTTTCCTTGAGTGATTCTAGTTTAGCTTTTTGACTAATGGATGTTGGAAGGAGCTCAGTGACAAAGGCCAGGGATTATTTTGCTTTTCCTCACCTCTTCCTTTGTTCCTCCTTCTGTTTCAGGATTCCTTCTGCTTTTTAGCAGGATTGACATGCTGGGCCTTACCCGGAAAGGCAAAGGCTGATTTGATTAGGGAGGTCTTTGTTCCAGGTATCTTGCATCAGAGAGCCTTCATAACAAATGAGAGGAATGGATTAGAAGTTTCCTGGGGATAATTTTTTGTCTACCCTTCAAGGGAAATCTTGCCTTCATTAATTACATCTCAAGTGGAATATGTGGAATATAAACATTTTCATAATCAACAAGATGATTTTCATTTTAAAATGCTTAAAAATGTTAAGCAGCATTTGTGCACACACACACACGCAACCAATTTCTTGCACCTTTTTCTTGTTTTAATTCTTAAAATATGAGGTTTTAAATATAAGGAAAATCCTAAAAGCAGAAACTAATAAATACTAATAAAATGTTAATTACGATGATTAAATCATTAGTATTTTAAGATGGGCCCCTGAAATGTCTCCATAAATAAGCTTCATGTGCTTTCACTTAAACAACAATTCAGTTAGTAAATTCAATAAACAGCAAACTAATGTGACATAAACATATTTATGTAATTAGAAAATCATTATATCTACTGTAAGTTAGAAGAAAAAGTCTTTATTTTTGTGTTACTTTTCCAAACTCCCTTTTGGCACTGAATTGTACTTTATGGGGGTGTCTTGTCATTTCGCCATTTTTTTTTTTTTTTTTTTTTGAGACGGAGTCTCGCTCTGTCGCCCAGGCTGGAGTGCAGTGGCTGGATCTCAGCTCACTGCCAGCTCCGCCTCCTGGGTTTATGCCATTCTCCTGCCTCAGCCTCCCAAGCAGCTGGGACTACAGGCGCCCGCCACCTCGCCTGGCTAGTTTTTTGCATTTTTTAGTAGAGACGGGGTTTCACCGTGTTAGCCAGGATGGTCTCGATCTCCTGACCTCATGATCCGCCTGTCTCGGCCTCCCAAAGTGTTGGGATTACAGGCGTGAGCCACTGTGCCTGGCCCATTTCACCGTTTTGACTTCTATTACAATATGTGATTTTCATCTCCTACTTTTTTTTTTGAGACAGTCCTGCTCTGTCACCCAGTCTGGAGTGCAGTGGCACAATCTCAGATCACTGCAACCTCCATCTCCCCGGTTCCAGCGATTCTCCTGCCTCAGCCTCCCAAGTAGCTGGGACTACATGTGCATGCCACCAAGCCCTGCTAATTTTTGTATTTTTTAATAGAGATGGGGTTTCACCATATTGGCCAGGTTGGTCTCAAACTCCTGACCTCATGATCCACCCTCCTTGGCCTCCGAAAGTGCTGGGATTACAGGTGTGAGCCACCATGCCTGGCCTTCATCTACGTTTTTTATTTTTAAATATTTTTTATTCACTACTGCTGACATCACTCTCCTACCTGCTCTGTATTCTTTCATTATGAGAATCTCCCACATGAAAAATAGTGGCACCTCTGGAACTCCCAAATTCTAGTTTAGACAGATTAGTCCACGTTTACGTTACTATTTATAACAGCAATACTCTGTAAATAAATCCAAATGTCCATGATTTATTGGCTACAAGTTATGATATACTGTAGAATAGATATTATTGTAGCCAAAAAATTATTTTACATAGGTACACAGTTGTCGACATGGTAAGCTTTCTTTAGTTAGAAAATGTTTCTTTCATTTATATCTTTCATCTTAATATCGAAACAATCTTGCAATACTGACCTTACAGCACTATTCTTCTGTTATCATCATTAAAATAGTATCAATAACAATATAATAATAATAATAGTCATTGTTGTTGTAATGCTCTCTGAGGCATTTAGCCCAGAGAGTGTTGAGAAAAAAATCTGACAAAGTGCTTAAATATTCTTGATGCCATCTCTCTCACTCTTCATCAGTTGTGGATATAAAGAACTCTGGTTTTTTTTCTTTTCTCATAAGCCGCAAACAATGAAGTAATCATTTCTTTGTTAAAACAAGAATGTGCAGATTATTCTCACTGAACTTAAAAGTTAAAATTGAATTTTATTTAAGAATAAGCATCTAGTCTTGACCATAGTGTTTATGCCTATAATTAAAACAAACCAAAGCCAAAAACATGTCTTTCAAATGGTTTGGTGTCAGACCACAAAGCAAGTTATTTTAAAGCCGCTGGAGGATTCTAGCAACTGAGTTAATACCGCTGATCTAGTCAATGTCAATTGATAATGTATTATATGAAGGAAAGTAAAATCTCTTTCAAAACTTTATACATGTTTCGATTAGTTAATTATATAATAATAGAAATGACACTATTGTATAAGAGGGTAGATGATATAATTTATAGATCATTTTATCATTTAAAGCACCTCTAAGTGTAGAGATAGAATCATAGAACCTCATATTCTAAAGCGTTTCTGTTTATCTGTAGTGGAATCGATTGAATCACATCTGTGTAATAAATGACAGTCATAACAAATACAGTAATTAAAATACAGTTGTTTTACAAATCACTGTCTTCTACTCTTTCCACTTCCAGCATTTTCTTTTGATGGGTTAGAAGATTAAATAGCAAGTTGTAATTTTAAATTATGGCTCTTTGACAGTGGAAAATGGATTAAAAAAACATAACAACCTACTAAGTCTTGTAGTTTCTTCCATGTGGTCTTTTCTTATCTAGAGATAGTAAGTCAGGCATCTACAGGAAAAGAATCCATTCTAGTGAATTTGTGCTTCCCTTTGAACTGTGAAAATCCTTTGCATTGCCCCACATTTCTAAAGACTCATGAATTGTGCAGTCAGCTGGAAATATCGTGTTTCAAAATTGAGGTTACGTGACACTGCCCCAGAATGACACTTGAGCTGAATGCTCTTGTCCACTGCTGTAGGGTACACATGAAACCTTTTACTTAGAAACTTAAGGTTCTTTATGTGGCTGGAAAAATGCCACAACATGCCTTTTATAAGGCTAAAATTTACTGTGTCATGATGAAAATGGAATAAAGTAATCTTGACTCCTTTTAATTTATTTTACCTATGTCTGACTCCAGCTTTATCCTAATATACAGGACAAAAGTTATATCCATAGGAGCATCTATTATTTGCCTCTATTTCTTTTTTTTTTTTATTTTTGAGATGGAGTCTCGCTCTGTCACCCAGGCTGGAGTGCAGTGGCCTGATCTCAGCTCACTGCAAGCTCCGCCTCCCGGGTTTATGCTATTCTCCTGCCTCAGCCTCCCGAGTAGCTGGGACTACAGGCGCCCACCACCTCACCTGGCTAGTTTTTTGTATTTTTTAGTAGAGATGGGGTTTCACTGTGTTAGCCAGGATGGTCTCTATCTCCTAACCTAGTGATCCACCTGTCTTGGCCTCCCAAAATGCTGGGATTACAGGCTTGAGCCACCGCGCCCAGCCTGCCTCTATTTCTAACCCTATACAGATATGTTAGAAACACTGAACATAATCTTATATATGTCTTTGTCTCATCAATACAGTACAGTTTTATTTTTTAACTGAAGAATTCGTGTTTTGACATGTAAGGGGTTACCAGAGCTATCCAATTTTATTTTACGAAATAAAATTGTAATTATTCAAAGTCTAAGACATGAACAGAAAATAAAAAGTAATGTTTAATACATCTAAGAAAGCATAATTGAAGCTCATTAGTCAAACTAAAAAGCTCATGAAATTTCTCACCTAAATCTTTCCTCAGCCTGGGCAGAGATTTCCTTTTGATTTGTGCTCAATTTTAGGCAACATTTAAGGATATGAATAGGCAAAGAGTGAGAGCAATGATTGTAAATGTGTTGTTTTAAAAGGTTTCTCCACTAAATTGGCATATGACAACTGAACAAAACCTTGGGACAGTGTCATTCAGACCACAGGAAACTGCTTGAATATGTTCTCTGATGCTCTTCTTAGAGCAGCTGATACAAAAAGCAGAGAATGTTATGTCCAAAAGACTTAGGCAAAATATCTGAATGGAATGCTGGATGCATGCCTTTTCAATTTATAGGAATTTATAGATACTTTACATCTATAAAGTAGTAGTAATTTAATTTAATTTCTTAGAATTATGGAAATAACAAATGATGTCATTTAGAATAAGTGGTTCTCTGCTCTCCTCCCCTCCAGAGTTTTAAAGATGGTAAAACTAGGACTCAGAGATGTGATGTGGCTCACCCTTGATCACACAAGGAGACAGTGATATATTTTGATTGAGCCTAAGTCTCCTTCTGAATCTAGAGCTATAGCTGTTACACTAAGGTGCTTCTCTATCATGTCCATGGAGCAAGGATGTGAGAGTAGTTGGCTTTTGTGTTATATGGGATACAACTGCAAGAAAGTAAGCATGACAGTTTCACCTTAGGGGTGAATTCCATGCTTTGCACCAGTTCACAGAAATGCAATGGTGAGGAAATGGCTCTCATGGTACTGAATTGGACACTGTACAAAATCATGGTGTTATTCATGTTACTGGCCATAAAAAGAGCAAGATCACATTCATATATGTTCTGGTTGAAAATTACTCTCTAGTGTTTCTGCTGTCACCCACCCAAACCAAGCTATATATTTTTTTCTTGAGAATTTTGAATCCATGCTGTTTCTTGTTTGGTTTGCACTGACAAAGAACATTCTTCCTCCACAGCACAGATCTAGTTATTTGCAAAAGGTATTTTAAAAATTATAAGCGAATATTGATTTAGACTCCTTACACATTAATTAAGAGAAGCACTTTTGTGAATGTTCTTAGGCCTAGTTCAAGACTTTGTCAATCTGACTTTTCATTGAGACTTTATTTTTCTTTCTCCCTAAAAAGTACTTGTTGCTCAGATTTGAATGAGAGTAGTTTACTTGTCTACAGATAAAAACACCATGGCTGTATTCAAAGAGTAAAATATTTAATTCAAATTTTAGGCTATCTGAATTTTATCATTTCTGCTTAGCTACAATATTTATTCTTTTATTGAGCAACAGCTATATTCCAGAACTGTTTTAAGTGCTTCAGATTGGGGAATAGAGTTAAGTGATACTAGCTTGATATGCATGTATATGGGTGTCTAGGGGGATTGTTAGGAAGAGGAAGAAAGAGAACTATTACAAAAAGGCATTTATAACACAGCTTTTTAGTTATCAATAAAATATGGTAAAATATGTTAGTTTATTAATTATTTGATTAAATTAAACACATACTCTTTTGTATGTGAAATTCTCAAGTTAGTCTGTCATGTTAATTTGGCCTTGCTTGAATTTACTAACTAAACAGAAATTTCTAACCATTCTCGACTCAAATGACCACAAATCAAGAGAATCAGGGACACTTAGATACTTAGCCAGCTCTTTCACTAACTTATTTAGGATGTATACCTGAGATCATGACAATAATAATAATCATGGAAATAGTAGCAATTATTGTTATTTCAATAGTCATAACAGATGAGTGTCGCCATGAAGGTCAGTACCGCAACACAGCCAAGCCCATCTGCCTCATTTTGATGTTTTAGTGGCCACCTAACTGATACCGTCTGGTAACACCCAAGTCAGTGACTCCCACTCTTTCTAAGGAATGGCCTCAGTGGTTTGGGGAAGGTGCCAAGGAAAGCTACCTGGAGACTTGCTCCCGATAAGTCAGTGATCATGGACCACAACAGGTGGCCATGACCCCAGGGGGGCTTTGCACACTTGGAAAGGTGGAGTTGTGCAATATTTTGCTGTCTGGCTGCCACCTTCAGTGGCAGATTGGGTTGTCTTTCTCATAATTATGTTCTATATTTCTCAATGTAACAGAAGTTTGTTAACCTAGGTTTTGATTCTCACTCCACCATTTACTGCTCGTGTGACCCTTGGCAATCTTAATTTTAGCATTTTCGTGTTTTTCCCACCTATAAAACTAATATACTTTTCTCAGGTTAGCTGTAAAGGTTCAATGAGATGATGGATGTGAATAGGATTTTGTAAACTTTAACAACGGCTGACACTTAGTCAATATTGGTTATGGTTTTATCAGAGTGGCGTGGATTGAGTTATGCAGCTTCTCTGTTCTCACCTTGTCCTGGGTGCCTGGGGAATGTCTAGTATTCATAATCAGGGCATTCATCCCAGTTCCTGCAACGTGGTACTGATAGGAAGAACAACAATCAACATTTAAGTTTTGTCTCACGTGCCTAGGTTTCTTCCACTTACAGTAACTGATGAGAAATGATGTATAAGTATGAGATTTATATCACTATTCAAGTGGGGATGGTTAAGTCAATTAATATTAAATAATATTATTTAAATAAATTATTGTCTCCTTGACTCTAATGTAGGAATAAATTCTATAAAAAGTAAAGATTTTGTCATGTCATCATCCACAGTGTTTTGCATGTGCTAGGTTCTTAGGAGATACTTTTTTAATGATTGGCTTTTTTGTTTACCTCAAGAGTATATAGAGAGAGACTGAGAAATATGTAAAATGTATGATAATCCTGAAGTTTAAAGTTCATGAATCAAATCTTCCTCTTCAAACAGGTGAATAATTTTGAAATTTATTAGTAAATACTTAAGTTGACTCTTTCCCAAAGACTGCCTAACTTCTTTTCTTCTGTAATTCAGTCAGATCATTTAAAGAAGTTGGACAATTAAGCCATCTTTCTATAGCATGGATGTTACAGATAACTATTAAAATAAATTATGATTCCTTCAGAATCTTTATAAGTTACAAGAATTTCATTCAGCTTGGCTCAGTGGCTCATGCCTGTAATCCCAGCACTTTGGGAAGCTGAGATGGGTGGATCACTTGAGCTCAGGAGTTTGAGACCAGCCTGGGAAACATGGGGAACCCCTGTCTCTACAAAACATATCAAAAATTAGCCAGGCATGGTGGCACACTCCGGTAGTCCCAGCTACTTGGGAGACTGAGATAGGAGAATCACTTGAGCCTGGAAGACAAGGTTGCACTGAGCTGAGATCATGCCACTGCACTCCGGCCTGGGTGACAGAGCCAGACCCTGTCTCAAAAAAAAAAAAATTTATTCTATCATTTATATTTTCTGGAATTTTTTCTAAAATTTCTCCCAGATGCTTTAAAAATACTCCTGCAGACAATTTCCACTTGCCTAGCAGGCCATTCAGGACCACAGAACTAAAAGCAAAATTTAGCAGCCTCTCCTTCCAATTTGCCATACCCCACAAATCACACTTATGCAGTTAAAAGTAAGCACGTTTCTAACAAGGACCAAAACTTTTTTTTTTACCAGTGGTACTTTCCTATATCAAGTATACCTAATCAGGCCTATTATTAAGAAACACAAACTTTGCTGTCCTCTGCTATAGCACATCATCTTTTCAATTTAGATTCTATTTACAAAAATCCTCTAAACTAATTGGTTTTTCCGCAATGGTTTTTGATCATATTATATTACTGACAAATGCTATTTTTATCTCCTATATGGGTGAATCATGCATATTAACTGTTTCCTGGGATGATGGACATAAAAAATCTCTTTTAGAGATTTAATTACATTTAAATTCTTTTCAAGTCAAGTGGAATATAAATTCACATTTTACAACAGCCCATCATAGAAGTCTCACTGGATTTGCTTTCTTTCCGCTAATGTCCCAGGTCACCTATCTGAAATAAGCTACTTAACAAAGGACAGAGTGGAGAGATGGCAGAGAATTGTGCTGCAGGTTTGGGAAGCAAAGAAACTAATAATAATGTAAATGTCACCTGTGATCTAAGATTGCTGTCAGTATCAGATATTTTGGCTTTTGGTCCTCTAGCCTACCTAACATAGACTTTTTTTTTTTTTTTTCTGTTACACTTGTAGAAAATGACTAGTGTTGACTTTCTCACTCTGTTTGAGTCCAATTACGGGTTCTTTAAAGTGCTCATCGCTAGTATTATATGATGGTCAGCTTTAATGAATGCTCAGAAGCACTCTCATTATATACAAGGCTTTTGAAATAAGCTCCTGTCTCAATCAATTGCTTCACCTTCTTCAGAGCAATTAACATAAGAATAAAGGAGGTTAAATTGGACTTCCGGGCCTTGGTGAAATTAATTAATACCACTTCACCGGTAGGGACAATAAGTAGATAACCATTTTCATTGCTTTATGTGAAAGGCAGATTATCACATGCGCAGCACCCAGACTAGTGCAAAATTAACCCATGCTGAATGTGCTATCTTTTAAGTCCATGTATTACGAGAGGTTTTTTTCCTGTAATTTTAATAGCTCAGAAAAAGTTTTAATTTATTGGTGAATCGAGCTGGGTAAAGTTTGGCTTTTAAACACTGGGAACTGCTTGGGTAGGATGAAAGTTGAAAACTACAAGAAAAAAATGGCATAAAAAAAAGTAGCCTGACTGGGTGCTGTGTCCTTGTAGTTCCAGCTACTCACTAGGAGGCTGAGGTGGGAGGATCACTTGAGTCCAGAAGTTCAAGTCCAGGCTGGAAAGCATAGCAAGACATCACCCCAAAATAAAATAAAAGGAAAAGGAAATATCTGTACTCAGATATAATAAGCTGTCCGTTCTAGACAAATGACTGATTAGTATTTTCATGCTGATTCTTGTACATAAAAGATAAAATGTCCTGTAACTATCATATTTTTTGGAATTCCAGAGCATAATGCCAGCGATTTAACTGTATTGATAGTAGTTAAATCCTTAACAATATATAGTGCATGTGTATTTTCTAAATAGTAGTTTTAATGTTATAAATGAAATGCAGCTTTTCCAAATTGAAAATCATAATAGAAGTCCATACCCTCCATTTATGGCCCAGTGACTATCTTTGCATGATAATATAGTTATTGTTCTCAAAAAATTAAGCATTTAGCTCTCTCAAAGACACTGTCACTTTATTTTTTACCCTAATACACTGACAAAGTTGAATGGACTCGTTTCCTCCACTGTTGTATAAATTATTCTACATTACCAGATACCATAGTACTATTCAAGATTGATTCGAGTGTTTAGGCATTTCTTACCAAAATAATCTGATACCTACTTTTTAAAGAAGTCAGACTGGTCAAGTCAGTGAAAATGGCTTAATTTTGGCATATAGTGAGTAAAGGCTGAATTGATTTTTCTCATCTTATATATTCACCTGAAAGCAAAATAATGAGTTCAGATATTCTTACATGGAAGCACACTCATTGTGATCAGAATGAAGGAAATTATTGCTAATGCACTTACAAATGTGTTTATCCCTGCGAGCTAATATAAGTGTCTCCGTTCCTGAAAGTTATTATTACCTTCCTCCTTTCTAGTATTTTAAAAGATAAAAAAAGTGATAAATTTCAAAATAATAAAACGTCATTATTGTTGACATTGAGGATGATATTTTGTAAATTAACCTATGACACTTTTACTTTTTGGTTAATCCTTCAGATTTACTCTTCATTGCTTTTAACTATGAATTAAAGTAATGAGTTGAATTAGGTACAATGTCTAACATAATTAACATGTCCTCAGTAAAAGATGATTGTTAATGTGTCTGATGATAGTTGGTTGACTAGAAATTATCTTCAGTTCCACATTATCAAAATGAATGCACCATGGGTGGAATGGAAAATAATAATTTAAGCCACATTAACCATTAATATAGACCTAGGGTGACCAGTTGCCTGTTTGCCCAGGACAGGGAACTTTGGGTTTTAAAACTGATACCGAGGGGTACCTGGGATGCTGAATGTTCAGTGCTAAAACCAGGAAGGTCCAGGCAAGTGCTGAGTGGATCAGGCTACATAGATTACTGCACAATTAATTATAGTAAATTGATTCTGTATGCAACTTAAATAAATCCAGTTTATTGAGGCATGATCCAGTTTGCCAGTATGAGAACCTGATTTCTGTGAACATGGAGATTTAGCCATGGGTGACTGAAGGAGAGACATAGTATAGATGATAATGTTAATGATAGCAATGGTAACCATTTATTGATGACAGGACTGGACTTTTTTAAGACTTAGCCAAAGGTAACGTTCTCTGAAATCTTTCTTGATATCCTTCCCTTACCCAGAATGTTCTGTTTCTTCCTTTTTACTCCCAATGTGCCCGGTACCGAAGTTTATTATAATGCCCTTAAACTTCCTTGTTTGTCTTCCTCTGCTAAAATATAAGCTTCTTTAGGAGGATAGAGGCATTATTTTATTTATCTCTGTATCCCAATCATCCAGTGTATTTAATGAATGAATGAATTGCCTAGGTACTTTTTTTACTCTTCAAAGTAATACAGTAAAATATGTTGATACCATCCTGTTTTACTGATAAGAAACAAGTATCTAAGATGTTCTGTAACAAGCATAAGAATATGTTAATAGGCTGGGCGCGGTGGCTCACGCCTGTAATCCCAGCACTTTGGGAGGCCGAGGTGGGCGGATCACGAGGTCAGGAGATTGAGACCCTACTGGCTAACACGGTGAAACCCCGTCTCTACTAAAAATACAAAAAATTAGCCGGGCATGGTGGTGGGCGCCTATAGTCCCAGCTACTCGGGAGGCTGAGGCAGGAGAATGGCGTGAACCCGGGAGGCGGAGCTTGCAGTGAGCCGGGATCCAGCCACTGCACTCCAGCCTGGGTGGCAGAGCAAGACTCCGTCTTAAAAAAAAAAAAAAAAAAAAGATTATGTTAATAAATTATGAAGCCAAAGATGGAAAATCAGATCTGTCTGATTGCAAAGCCAGTTTTCTCTCCATTACTCTGTATTAAATAATGCTGGCCAAACGTAGCACTTGGAGGACCCTCTCCTTTCAGGGAAGAGAGTAGGAATCAGCTATACAAATGAAGACTATGTCAGTGTTGTCATGAATACTGATGAAAGTTTTCTGGTAATCTGCAAAATAGATTTTATAGATAATTGCTGTGGAAAAGAAGTGACTAAATGTAAAATATAGTCACTGCTGGTACGTTTAGACCGGGAAATCAAAATGCATGCCCTAGTCAGACAAAGCAAAAGGTTCTTTATGTGTTCTTGTATCATCAGTGAGCCTTTTTAAGTACAATGAAGTGTCTCTGCCTTAAGAAATTCTTCATAGGCAGAAATTCATTATTCTTTATTAACTCACTCTGCACTCTTCCGTCTTCTGCACGTTTTCCTATGTATTGCATCCCATTTTGAAATGTATTAACTGAGAACTAAGGATAGCAAAGTGTTGTCAATATTATAAAGTATAATAAGATAGCATAGAACTACATGGAGAATATATTGATACCAGCATCTTTTACACAGTGATGAATTAATAATTAAACCAAACAAAACCAAACAACAACAACAAAAAACAGTTTTACAGTTATTTGCAAAACATCTGTAAACAAAGTTTCATAATAATTAACTCTTGGTACATTGTCACTTACACAAATGCTGCAATTCTAGCAAGTTTGGGACCCTTACAGGAAACTGTCTGCAAATAAACATGTATAATGATTTTAGTGTGTATGACATGAAATAGACAGTGACCTGTTTATTAAGGTCCCTTACACAGATATAGGAGGGACTTTAAAGGCATCACAGAATACTTGCCGGGAAGTAAATGTTGAATATTTCCAAATCTCAGTGCCAAATGAGATAGATAATGTTAACATGCACCTGGAGTAATACATTCTTTAAGTACCTATTCAGTGAGGACCTGCTATGTGCAAGGCACGTATTCCAGATATAATGACAATTGTGATCAGATAAAAATAAATGTGACTATTTTCATTGATCTCATTTTATATGTTCAATAAATCAGTTACAGATAAAATGTGAGTGACAAAATGATGGGAAAGTTTTCACCTTAATCAAAATTAGTGTAATTATTTTTTGTAGGTAATCAAGTGATTTCGAAGCTTAGGAAATTATGATGCTATTTTTATAATTATGATACTATTATTATGATGAATCACCCATTCATATGCCTTAGGCAACATTAATAAATATTTAGATTTTCAGCGTTTTAAATGTCTGTACCTTATTTACGTATTATTAAAAAGTCACCTTGGTTGTGATCATCTGTCTTCCCATGATCGCAATACAGGTTTGTGGTTTTCAGTATGTCATGACTAAAAAGAGATTTTATGATGCTTAAATATGTAGTAAATTCATTAAACCTTAGTCATGAGTAAACTAATCCCTGTAATACCATTAGTTTTATAATACCTGCATCAGATGCCTGCTTTTAATTTTTGGAAATACATTAGTTGGTTTCTAGAAGTTAAATGTAATATTCTACAGGGCCATAGACTGTTTTGCCACTTGGAATATCTCTAACAGTTGTCATGGGCAAGGCCGCAGGTGCTATATCCCAAGTGTATACTGCTTTTATTTTTACATGTACAAAATATTAGAATAATAAATCATTGTGGTAAGGCTTCTAGAAATGAAAACTGTTGTAAATCTGTAATATATAGAAAATTTATGTAAGAAAACTTATGTTATATTTTAAGCAATTCTCCTGCATAATAAGTTAGTTTAGAGTAAGAAATATGCATCTTATCTAAACTGATTTATAGAGCACATGCTATTTTTTACAAATATTTAAGAAAATTCCTAGATAAACTTTGGAACCAAAAACAATGTAGCCTAATAACAATGTCAACTATACTTACAGTGTAATTTTATATATAACCTTTTATCTTTATAATAATAAATACTAACACAGCCATTTCGAGAAGGCAATTTTAATTTACCTCTGTTACTTAAAGGCTTTAGCTATTGTTTATGCACAAGAAGAATTCTGACTTTTTAAAATTAGTTTAAAATTTTTGGATCAGCTTTATAAAGAAACACATTGTTGTTAAATGCAGACAGACAAGAACCTTGCCATTTCTGTGTTTATGACCAGAAGCCAACAGAGTCAATTTTCATGTTTATTTATTCTTTGCTTTAGTATGTTATGTCATTTGACAGTATTCAGGGCTTGTGTTGATGTAAATTGCCATAAAGCAAGGAAACACGGGCTATAGTACTGTCAGGGAGGCTCAGCACTGCAGAACAACACAATTTAAGGAAAACATTTGCAGAAAGATTCAGTGTCAGTCTTTGGAAATGGACTCTACATGCAAATTGGCATCAACTACTTCACAGTCTCCCTCTAACAAAAGAGATGGAAAGGGTGGAATCACCAAAGAGAATGCACTTTTTGGCATAGTAGCTTTCATGAAGACAAAAATAGGATCCCATTTGTTCATTCACAAAGGATATTCAGACTCCACATTCTGCCACCCCCATGTTTTATTGGAGCCTGCAATTCTGCCAGGAGAAGGGTTGCCTCATGCTAATTCATCCTAATGTTTCTCCTCCTTCCTACATAGGGGAAGTCTTCCAACCCTTCCTACTTTTTAAGATTAGAAGAAAATGTTCCTCTTAAGCCAACCATCTCTTTGGTTACCTGTCTATAATGCCCTTATACTGATGAAATGCTGTTATGTTTTACCTGAGTTTAGATATTGTCATTGTCTCCTGCTGACTCAACATGCATTGTAGCCAGGATCCTGGTCTAAATTACTGTTATACAAAACTCTGAGCTCTTCTAATTTGCTTCTTGAAAAAAAAGAAAAATTCTGGCCAGGCGCAGTGGCTCATGCCTGTGATGCCAGCACTCTGGGAGACTGAGGTGAGTGGATCACTTAAGACCAGGAGTTCAAGACCAGCCCGCCCAACATGGTGAAACCACACCTCTATTATAAATACAAAAAAACTAGCCAGGTATAGTGGTACACGCCTGTGATCCCTGCTACTCCGGGAGGTTTGCAGTGAGCAGAGATCCAGACACTGCACTCCAGTCTGAACAATAGAGTGAGACTCTATCTCAAAGAAAAAAAAATAGTAAGTTCTAGAATGCTTAGGGCGTAGAGGCAATGGTAACAAATCAGAAGGCACATTACCGTTTTAAAAATTTTTGTCATGCTTATACTCAGATCTCTTTAAACATTACCTACATTTAAAGAATTATTGTATATAATTATTGTATATAAGAGATACAGGAAAAAATATTTGATTTTTGCTTTTGACCTGTGTCATCAAAATAAGATGATTCTCCTTATTTCTTAAGAGGCATTGCAATTTTAAATAGAGAAGTAGGAAAAAAAGTGATTTTAGCAGGGATTTACTTTTTCCTTTGTACAGGTAAGTTATTTTTATGTTGATAAATTATTTACACTTTAATGGAACTGAAGTGTCATCATCTTCCATTTATATTATTTTACCTTCTTTTTTCACATGTTTTTTACTATTAAGAGAACCACAAGAGGTGTTATTTGAGGAAACAGTTCTATAATATCATTCTTTTTTTAAAGTTAATAGTTTCCTCAAATATTTATGGGGGAACCTTTCTACTTCTCAAATTTGAACAGACAACTTTAGTCAATGCTTAGCACTGATTTTTTGACAGCTCATGTCCATTTCAACATTTTATTGTGCGATAGCTAGGAAATTAGTTGTAAGAGCAGAGAGGTAATTAGGTAGGTGGTATAAAATTTTTGACAGTTTTAACACTACTGATGTTTTCAGGAAAAAAAAAAATACATATCCTAGTTTAGAGTGAGTCTAGCTGAAAATTCCAATACATTTTTTTAACTGAACATAATTTTTCAGTTTGAGATAATTGTAGATATACATACAGTTGTAAGAAATAATACAGAGAGAATCCCTGTACCCTTTGTCCATTCTCCCCAATGGTAACAGTCTACAAAACCATGGAACAGTATCACAAGCAAGATATTGACCTTGATTCAGTCAACATACAGAATATTTTCATCAGCACAGGAATGTGACTATAAAAAAACAATTTACAATTTTTTGAGGATTATTCTACCTCCAAATTCTTTAGTACTAAATATTCTTACATCTAGACAAACTAAAACAGGGTTTATAGGAAAAATGATTTGACTAGAGAGTCAAGAAGCCTGAATTCACATCTCAGCTCTGCCACTATCACTAGTCTAATTACATTTGGGGAGTCACAGCGCGGTGGGGCCTCAATTTATTCTTTTGGAGGAACTTAGTCTAAATCAGTGATTGTCAGCTAAAATGAAAGCGAGGGATCTCCTCTCTTGGAGACTTGTCAGAATCTTGGAGGAGACATTTTGCAGACACAGCCCAACTCTTTTCCCTCCACACTCCTACCTCCACCTCCACCACAAGCAAATTCTGATATTTGTTCCTAGACTTCTAAGATTTTGACTCCCTCATCTTCCACTGAGAATTGCTTGTGGAAACAATGTAATAGATTCCTAGCAAATCTTCGTGTACAGTGTGTCAGCAACTAGTCTCAAGTGTTTCTAATGTTCTTTTCAACTTTATAATAATAATAAGAAAAAAATATCTACAAAGAACACTAAAAATCTTTGTGCTTCACACCATCTAGCTGATGACTCATAAGAGTAGAGGAAAATGTGGTCAATCCATGAGCCAAATTCAGAGTGGTGCATGCAGAGGGCTTCCTCCAACAGGGATTTGAGAGAAAGGAGATCGGAGGAAATCCAGTTCCACTAGGGAATGATCCCACAGAAATGGAATCTTCCAGCTCAAGAACCTGAAGAAAGTCACTCACACTATGTGAGAACTTGAGCCTATCTGATGCTACTTTCAAACATATTTGAGTATTTATAGTTTCTAATTTTTGGAATACATAGCTTTCTCTATACTTTTGATTCCCTATTATAAAGTTAGAGCACAAAGAAAGATACAGCTGTGTTTTTATCATTATAATTGCTGCCTTAAGCATTTCTTTCTGTGGTCTAGTCTAAGTTATTAAACCTCCTTATTTTTTTACTTCTGGTTAGTGCTGTCTCCTTGATTGTGGCAAGTATAAGTTACCAATGTGACTCTCTGCTACTTCTTCCATAAGGAGACAAAATATTTGGCAAAAAGAGAAAAAAAATCTCGGATTCCAAATTATAAGCACTACTCATATTGAAAGGTAGAAAAAAAAAAAAAAAGTGAGCCTGAACTGAAAATCAAACAAAAAGGTGAGAAAAAGAAATGGAAATAAAGTTTTCCTATATCCCATTAGGGATGATACCTTAAAGAAAAACTGAGGATAGCTGGAAATAATATTTTCCTTCAAATGGCAGCTAAATGAGATCTTTGGACCTGTGCCACAATGAGTGAAGTCAGAGAGACAGGGCCGGTAGTGACAGGAGGAGAAAATTGTTTCTTCATGTGTCAGCCCCGGATTTAAAATAACTCAGAAGGTATAAAAGAAATTCCTTCCTCGGATACAAGATTATTTGTGGGATACCTGATTACCATTTAAGAGATATTGACAGTTAAAGGAAGGTGATTTTAACCTGGATAGCCCCCTGTTAAATCCAGTCCTCTGATTCTATAAGGCAAATGACAAGGCTGTCTAGAGATGGAGTACATTGAGCAAGGTTTAGATGCGGGAGCCCGGGAGACTGTGAGACAGACCTGTTCTGTGCCTAAGAGTATCAGTAATGACTCACAAGAGCTGGAGAAAAATGTGCTCAATTTATGGGCCAAGCTCAGGGAGTTCCATGAAGACACATCATTTGGTATTAATGATACAGTGATACCACAAAGCACAGGAGGTGTAGCCAGCTAGCCCTGAAGTTAGGAACTGATTTGAATTAACCCAGTGTTTGAATCTGGATGCAAGAACCTGTATGGTATCAGATGCTAACTTCTTCATAATCTTGTTCTTGAATGGGTGCCAGATTGAGGAGTCTTTGGGAGCATTGATATTTCTTTTAAAAAGCCTGATCTATATAAAGATGTATCAACCACGTGCAACCACTTTAGCATACCACTCTATATTACTAGAATAGAAAAGATAATTCACAGAGAAAAAGAGACAAGGAAAGCTACCAAGAATTAGTGAAATATAAAAGGTGTTCTTATTATCCCTTCCTCAATAAAGGGGGAAACAAGGTTGTACTGGTATCATCTGTGGGAATTTTACACAAACTATTTCAGGAGGAAGGTGGGTGACTAGATGATGGATGGACAGATGATGGATGGATGGTGGCTGAAGTGGGTATGTGCATTGAAAGAAGCTGCAATAGGGCACTATCATCTGAAGTCACTTGAAGTTATTCCAAAGGTCGGGGAAAGAAAAGGGAAAACCAGAAATTACATACAAAATTAGCAAAGCTGAGCCCGAGTTTGAACACACTGTGAGGAGGAAGTGCCATTAGGGAGGTGATCCATTGCCAGTGGAAAGCCAGAAGCTCAGAACCATTAGCCGAGACCATGCTCCTCCCAGGCAGGGACTCTCTGGTTGTCTGGGGAGATGATCTGAATTCACATAGGAATGGTGGTTGCCTCTCCCATGAGGATCATGCGAACATCACTAGGTCCAAACCACAAGCCGTTCTTGTGAAAGATAGAGTAAATAGTTACATTGAATATAATCGTAACTGTAGTCAACCTGCAGCTCAGGGGTATGTAAGAGTACAAGTAAAGCTCTTTATCCTTGTGCTGAACATTTTTATTAAAATGTGTGAATGAAAAACTATTTTAAAAAATAGACTAGGTGTGATGGCTGATGCCTATAATCCCAGCATTTTCAGAGACCAAGGTGGGAAGATTGCTTAACGTCAGGATTCAAATCCACCCCCATGATCTAGTCACCTCCCACCAGGTCGCACCTCCAACAATGGGGATGACAATTCAACATGAGATGTGGATATGGACAAATATCCAAACTATATCAGGTGGTTGCGTAGCTGCTGTAGAGAAGAGGAGAAATGAACTCCCTTAATGTTACAGCTAGATCTTACAGAAGAAAACAGGAATGAGTTTTGATGGTATACAGAAAGGAAAATCATGTGAAAACAAGGCATAAGGCTACCAATGTGTTTAATGGGAATAAAAGGAAGAAAGAATTAAGTGACTAACATACGTACAAAACATGCAGCTCTTAGATCCATGATCCTTCAGTGCTCTGTATTTTTCATGACTTTTCCCACGTGAGCCACTCAACTCATCTGAACTGCTGTGCCCCATGACCAGCTCCCATTAATTGACATTATACCCATCTTTCAAAACATGGAGCAGATACGGCCCTTATTCCCAGCTACAAGGATTTGTCAAAAGCAGCTTTTTAAAATGGTTATCTTCGAATGTACCTTATTTTTCTTATCACTCTGTAAACATTTTAAGTCAAAAACCCTATGATCAAATCATCATTACCATTTATTACTTTTCATCTTCACCTGTCTACCTCCCCTCTGCTCAACCCCAGCCCCTCATGCAGTATGTACACAATAAACATTTGTTGAATTGTGAATGAATACCTAATATTGACATGCAAGGAGTTTCATGCCTCAGTTAAAACTCCCAGAAAATCTTTTTCCAATCCCTAGTTAGAGCCAGTGTAATAACAGTGAAATTTTTTCAACAATTACTTAAGTAACATTATTAAAGCAATTGTTGCTTTAGGTTGTTCGTTAATAAAAATTAATGTATATTTTCTTTACTGTTAGAACAGTTTGATTCTGTATGAATTCCTGTTCCTGTTTTTATTATACTCCTGAAACCACAGCTTGCTTCTGGTTCATCTATTAGGCATTTGAAATGTTGAATTACTTTGCATTGCATTTGTTCTTATATTGTCTAGGCTCTGGTTGGCCTCCTAGGGTCGTCACACCATAATCTCAAACACAACATGTGCCTTGTGGCCCAGATGTTTTCCAAGAGGGAGTACTGCAGCCAAGAAAAGCAAGATAGTATCTTGAATACCCAAAGGACTTGATATGACTAAAAAGCAACCATACAGCCAACTGTAGAGCTGTCCAAGAAAAAGTGAGCCTATTATTTGTATAGTTTAGGTTTTTGTGATCAAGTAGTAGAATTTGCAAAAGTTTCATGATAAGATCTTTTGCTTCACAGATTCTCATAATATCTGCTTTTGTAGTATGGACTCCAGTGTTCAGCAGTTTGTAGATAAGACTAGGATCATGGCAATAATAAGAGAAACCAAAAAAAGAAGAAAAAAAAAAAAAGGAAGAGTTCATGGACTATGTGTTGTTCATAAACGTGACGTGATAAAAATTACCTTTCTTTCTTAATATTTGAAAATAACATAAAGAATGAACAAAGGTTGCTTCTAGAACTAAACTTGGACTGAGGCAACTTAATAAATGGCTGTTTGTTGTTGTTTGTGTTTTTTTCTTCTGACAGTATTTGCCTTTTATATTCCTGTGGAGAGCTGAGATACCAGCAATTGTGCTTTTAAAAAATTGTTCTGTCTCCTTGCAGTGAGGTCTCTTTTTTGGCTTACTTATTAATGAAGAAGCAAATTACATATATACATATACTTAATGTAACATGTATACACATATGTATATGTAACAATGTAATGCTATGTGTATACATATATGTATATGTAATATGCATATTTATATGTGAAATATAAAAACCTATATTTTCATTTCATTTGCCTGCTAGCTGGTTCACATCTTTTTCATAACCAATAATATAGCTCATGGCTTGAGTATGAAACCCTGACAAAGTATGGAATTTCACATACATGTCATGATAATGTATTAGTCAGAGTCAGTCCTACCTCTTGCTTCTGAAAATGTGCTAGCTTCTGTTCTAATCTTAATTGCATGAATTGGATCATTGTCTGGTTTAGAAGAGAGGAACCAGTAGGAAGCTGCTTTGGTTCTGGGTTCAATCTAGGACTTCAGGTCTATCTTAGGGAAAGCATTCTAGAATGCCCTTGTCCTTCCTGATACACTTTGATACACCTTCAACTTTGAGGTTATTGACTTAGTGTTATCTTTAATGAGGGGGTCCAATAGAGCCAGCTACTCCATGCTGATTTCGATCTCAATGCTTTTAAAATTCAAATTTTTAAAGCACTTGACTGTTTTCTCCAAATGAAATCCTACTGTTTTTTATTTAAAACAGTAAGACCAGATTTCCTCTTTTGAAGTAATTATAGGATCCCAAGAACCCTGAATTCCACTGGTCCCGTGGTCTATTTATCCCCCTGCCCCTCACAGCAAGTTCCCGACCCCTGAGGCTGCTTCAGTGACTCCTCCACTCACCCAGCACCATGTGAAAATGTCTGCTGTGCTCCAGCCAAGCTGGACCTACTGTATTGCAAGTTTATCATGACTGGACCATCCACCAGAGATGTATGCTGAAAGGACAATGGAGGCTTCTGCTAAGTACCTCCTGCTGCATTCATTCCCAGGGTAGTAGGTGGTATAGCTGCAAGACACGGAACCCAATATTTTAGGCCTTGCTCCATTTTCTCTAGGCTTCAAAACTCCGAGCCAGTGATAGTTTATGAAAGTCCAGGACTCCAAAGAATTAAAATCACCACCTGTAGATCACCTGGTGAAGATGAACTCCATGGATATGTAAAGAAAGCAAGAAAGATACACACATAGCTTTTTTTTTTTTTTTTTTTTTTTTTTTTGGAATATCAACAGTAACCTTGAGCAGAATGATTCTTTATCAGGGCTCTTGGTACTTGGCTGAGCTGGTGATCACAAAGGAAATAATTAGAAATTTAATTTAAGGTGATTTTATTTTATATTCTTAGTAGGAGTATCTGGCTGCTATCTATGGAATCTCTTCTATTAGTTACATGGAAACTTGGAGATTTTATTGTTTCTTTCTCTCTCACTCTGTGTGTGTGTATGTGTGTGTGTGTTAGCCATTTATTAATCCTAACTCCCTCAAGAAAAGACAATCTATAAATTTCATTTTCACTCACATATAAAAGGTGAGATGCAGGTTGGGCGCAGTGGATCACACCTGTAAACCCAACACTTTGTGTTGTCTTAGTGTTACTTAGTGTTATCTTGAATGAGGGCGGGTGGGTCACGAGGTCAGGAGTTCGAGACTAGCCTGGTCAACATGGTGAAACCTTGTCTTTACTGAAAATACAGCAATTTAGCTAGACGTGGTGGTGGGTGCCTGTGACCCCAGCTACTTGAGAGGCTGAGGCAGGAGAATCTCTTGAACCAGGAGGTGGAGGTTGCAGTGAGCCAAGATCACGGCACCACACTCCAGCCCGGGCAACAGTGCCAGATGCTGTCTCAAAAAAACAAAACAAACAAACAAACAAAAATAGGTGAGGTGCAAATTCTCTTCATGACTCTGCACTCCACGCAGTGCTCCATTTCCCCTATTGATAATACCACCCCAAACATACCTATTTTTCCAGGTCCACATTTCTCCAAATTGCACTAGTCATGCTGTTAAGAAACACAGAGTCTTAAAATGATCTGAGAAAAAAGAGAATTGCAATTGCAACCACAAAATTTTCTATATACTAGTGAATGGATAAAGATATTTATTGTGACAAATAGAGCAATGTTTTTAAAAAGTTCATGTACTCTTCCTCAACTGATTGAAACTTTGGGAAAATGTAACTTTTTGAGTTGTGAGATCGTGCAAAAGTTAAATGAAGGAAGAACAGCAAAGAAGTTAGGGGAATTATTGGTGTGATTAAGTAGTTAAATTTGTATTCTTTTCCTGCTGATTAGGGAGTTGTTACTGAAATACATTAGCGAGATCCTTCTTTTAGCTTTTCGTATGAATATTTGGGTTGCTTTCTGCCTTGATAATTAAAAGCGAATTGTGTGTATCTTGTTTTTCCTGAAGAAAAGATCATTGACTTTATCGTGTCATCATCATCTTCATAGCTAGTAGTGCAATACCTTTATTGAACATCCACCATGTATATAAGACTGTTCTAATCTAAAACAACTCAATAAACCTTTAAGGTCTATTTCTTATTCTTCTTGCTTTATTTACATGACTTAATTAGCCTTCAAAGCCCAATTCTAATATGCATAATGACTTGAAGTATTTTCCAAATACAATCAGTGATTTTTTTGTGTGTGCTAAGTGTTCTCAGGACAGGGTCAAAACTACCTATACATACATTTACTATGAGAATTTAGCACAGTTGGCCTCTGGCAACAGATGCAAAGATTTATTCTGTGTAGCTATTTTCTAGCCTGTTGGATTCCAGCCAGTTGCCTAATGGATCATGAGTGAGTCAGTTTCATTCAGCTTCTTAGCAAAGTCAATTTGTCCAGCAGCACACAATTTTCTGTCATGTAAGGTCTTTGCCTGGCATTACTGTGACAAACACAATCTAACTGTTTTGCTTCCCTAGGTTTCAACTGAGCTTTGGCCCTGGAAGCCTGGCTTAGATCATCAAAGTCCCCTCCAAGGAGGGAAAGATGGTGTAATGAAGGCTTCCTGGAAAAATTAGACCCTACAATTTACCTATCTTCAAAAGTAGGTCATGGAACAAAAATATCCATGTATTAAGTTGGATTCATATTTGTGTATGCAATGAACAACAGCATTTGCCTTTTGATTACTTCGGGACCAAATGAGCTTTCTATTTTAAGTAGCAGAAAAATAACGAAAGCAGAGTCCATCTGGAAGGGACAGAATAGCATTTGCTAATTAACCTGAGTCACAGGCCAGTGTTGGAAGAGTCAGTGTAGCCCTTCTGAAGGAAATCTGCTGAGTGCATGCCATAGTAGAGCACCATGACTGGGCCGGAGGAGAAACACCCTCCTTCTCTACCTTCCTTCTGTACTGCCACTCCTTCAAGATGGCCGAGTATGGAATTTCTCTGTCAGGGGTCCTTCTACCTAAAGGCAACATTACTACACTTGTCAGGATTCTCACTACAAGCAAATTTTCATAGTCCTGGAAAGAAGCCACATCACCAAATGCCTTTGCCGGTAGCTGGCATGATTGATTGTTGACAACAAAGAAGTCACTTGTTCTTAAGGAAGAAACTGGAGTGACGGTTGCTGTTTGCACGTACATATAATCTTAAAAGAGATACCAAAGCTACATTATGCAGAAAGACTATTATTTTAGCTAATGGCTCTGAGGACAACCTAATTTGTCTTCTCTATAGGTCACTCTTTTTTTTTTTTTTTTTTGAGACGGAGTCTCGCTCTGTCGCCCAGGCTGCAGTGCAGTGGTGCGATCTCAGTTCACTGCAACCTCTGCCTCCCAGGTCACACCATCATCCTGCATCAGCCTCCCCAGTAGCTGGGACTACAGGTGCTCGCCACCACGCCCACCTAATTTTTTGTCTTTTTAGTAGAGATGGGGTTTCACCGTGTTAGCCAGGATGGTCCTGATCTCCTGACTTTGTGATCCGCCTGCCTCAGCCTCCCAAAGTACTGGGATTACAGGCATGAGCCACCGTGCTTGGCCAGGTCACTCATTTTTTAAGTGAATATCTTCATTTCCAAAAAAAGAAAAAACTTCACATTTCCAAAGTGACATAAAAGGCCCTGGCCTGTGAGTGTAGAACAGAGGGTCCTTCTTTTTAGCCAGTCTCTATTTCAGAAATCATTAGATAGAATGTATTTGGTCTGAAAAAAACTATGAAATTTTGATTCCCCTTGCAGAAAATGTACTTTAATGTGTATATTAGTTTTCTTCATTTCCTTCTATCTGATACAGTAAAGTCAAAATCTTGTGAACCATTGTGAAATAAGGAGAGATGCCCCCATGAACAGGAACACTTTTCGTTCCCTTGTTCCTACATTATGTTTGTTAGGAGTATGTAAAAGACAAGTTAGCTCTGTAGACCCTCTTAATTTTGAGAAAGAGAAGCAGAGCATTTTCCTCTTTGATTCTGTTTTGAAAGATTGCACATAATGATGCATACCTCATGCTTGTCTGCCTTCTCCTGGACTTTAATTTCTTCCTGTCCAGCTGAAGGAGACGGACTTCGGCTTGGTTTCAGCTGTGCTTCCACACTGCTACACATCATACCTATCCTACCGGGTAGAGACTAGTGTATTCTTTTCACTGAGGGTGGATGGTCTCCTAACTTTAATCTTCCATTCTGCCTGTCACGTCTAGAATCTATCTGGTTGAAACTCACATTTTAAAAATGCATGTCCTAAATTGTATCCAACACTTGTTAATATCAATTATTATCATCATTTAAAGCCTAGATTGCAGATGTTCATCATAATACTTTGCCAATATTCTTATGACTGTTTCTTTTTTCCCATAGATAAGTGTTCCAATTTAAGTGTGTTTTCCTTTCCAGAGTTTTCTATATGTAACTCTTCTGACGTTTCAGAGATTGTGCTATTACTAATATTTAGTCTCGTGAGGTGCTTCATTTTTTAAAAGTATTCTTTATTGTGTTTTTTCTTCATGACCCATCATGGTGCTTGATCAGTTCCTTATTTATTCTTTTGAGCATGACTAATAATAATAAAGTCTGAGCTCTGCTCTCATATCACATATTTTAATTGTATAAAGCAACTATGAAGACCCACACTGACAAGATCCTGAGCCTAAATAAAATTAGGTCATGTCTAAAAGATATCGTCCTTTGAGTTAAGCAGAACGTGTGGGTGTGTGCACATGTAAGCGAGAGAGGGAGAGTTTGCTCACACACAGCCTTGACACTGATAATATTTTCCCAGACGGCTTCTACTCAGTGTCCTTTTAGTAAAATCAAAGGACCTTTGGTGTGTACTCATTTTACAAATTAGGATAGTAGAGCCCAAAGAGAGTAAGTTATTTGCCAGAAATCCCACAGCGAGGGTCCACTGGAACTAGGACTCTGGCTTCCAGGACCCTCCTGGTTCAGTCCTCTTTACTTTGAGTCAACTCTGATGGGACCTGGCGTGGTGCCCTGCAATTCCTGATGATGCAAAAGGTAAGAGCGGGTGAAATTTTAGCACACTGATCAATCTTGAGATACTAAAATATACCAGCACAGTTGTGAACTCAAAAATTACTAAACAGGCTGGGCATGGTGGCTCATGCCTGTAATCCCAGCATTTTGGGAGGTCAAGGCAGGAGCTTGCTTGAGCCCAGGAGTTTGAGATCATCCTAGGCAACAAGAACAACAACAACAACAAAAAACAATTTGTCGGGTGTGGTGGCACATATCTGTAATCCCATCTACTGAGGAGGCTGAGGCAGAAGAATCTCCTGAACCTGGGAGTTCAAGGCTACAGTGAGCTCTGATGGTGCCACTGCACTCCAGCATGGGTGACAGAGTGAGACCCTCTCTCAAGAGAAAGAGAGAGAGAGAGAGAAGGGAAGGGAAGGGGAAAGGAGGGGAGGAGAGGAGAGGAGAAGAGAGGAGAGAAGAGGAGAGGAGAGGGGAGGGGAGGGGAGGAGAGGAGAGGAGAAAGACAAAGACTGAATAAAACTTGAGAAAAGCAATGTACTCTTATCACAGTTTTATGGGAAAGTACAGAAATGAGTAAAATGTGAAATAATGGCATTTTCTATACTGAGAAATAGAGATACCACAGAGCAATCTAGGAGGAATTAGTTATACTGTTCTCTGTTGGATTACAAAGCGGAATTCTGAAAAGCACACATTGCTTGACACCCAGTGTGAAGTTGCTTGACGTTCACTGTGATGTTGGCTGGGACACTCTGCCGGGTATGTGTGGGTTTCCAAATTCATCAAATGACACATGGTCAGAAGGACCTTCTTTTTGCTAATGTCTTTAAGTGCCCTCTATTAAAAATCAGGTGCTTACAAATGAGAATATTTAAAGAATCAGAGGGAGCAAGGTATTATGTGTCCCCTTATTATAAAACTATAATATCCAAATAAGGATATAATCAAGCCAGTTCTAAACAGTCCAAAGACAAAACAAAAGAATGTGAACAGTGCTTTCAGCCAGTGTCTGGATGCTAAAAATCAGACTGACTAGTCAATGAAAGCGACCACAAAATTAGATGATTTTGACCCAAAAGAATGCCTTGGCCTCCCTTCCCAGAGTGTTTGCCAGTTTTCCATGTCTGCTCTTCCCCTCTTCACCCCCAGCCCCAGGTGGAAATGAAGATGGTTTTCCATATTGTTTTGAAGAGAGAGCTTCGTGTCACTGATCTATAATGTGAAGGAAAATATCTTCGTCAAAACCAACATTCTTAGGAATACGTAGAAAATGAAAAGACTACTCATATCTTAGAAAAGTTTTCCCAGAAGTTGGATCATGTTGGATAATGTCATGATCCTTTTCACTTTCAATGTTCCCTAGTTCCCTTAGAGAGGGGGAAATTATATTACTGGTAGAAATCGACATTTCCTTTTCTTTAGTGAAAAAATAACACAGCACTCTTTAATTGAAAGCTGTGTATCTTTGCCCTCCCCACTTTCTGCCTTTACTTTCATTCACATTTAACTCCTGCAGCAATAATAACCTCCAAGCTGTTCTTCTCAGAGAACTCAGAGAGAACTCAAGAGCCCTGCAAATTATAATTTCAGAAGTATTGATCATATTAAACAGCATGAAAAATTTTTACCACTTTTGCCTATACCTGCCTTTCTTACTTTTTTCACAAGTTCATTGAAGACGGAAGGCAGTAAAGCCTCATGATTCTTTTTCAGAAAGGTTAAAATACAATATAATCTATTTTTTTTTTTTTTTTTTGAGACAGATACTCGCTCTTGTCACTCAGGCTGGAGTGCAATGGTGCAGTCTTGACTCACTACAACCTCCGCCTCCCAGGCTCAAGCAATTCTTCTGCCCCAGCCTCCCAAGTAGCTGGGATTACAGGCATGCGCCACTGCGCGCAACTAAGTTTTGTGTCTTTAGCAGAGATGGGGTTTCACCCGGTTGTCAAGGCTGATCCCAAACTCTTGACATCGGGTGATCCACCCACCTCGACCTCCCAAAGTACTGGGATTACAGGCATGAGCCGTCACACCTGGCCAATGTAATCTATCTTTAAAGATGGTTTACTATCCTAAATTGTGTACTTGGTGTAGGTTAATAGAGTGAAAGTCGTGTAAGCTATAGGATTAGATGAATGTTGCCTGCAATTCAATTCCATCTGTAGAGCAGATTTCGTTGTCACATTAAACATTAGAGCTTAAGGAACAAGTTCTTCAGAGAAGTGGATTGAGAAAGATTGAAGTAGTATTGTGTGAGCTGAGCATGAGTCAGCTATTCTGTTAGAGAATCTCTAAGTTACATCAGAGAAGACAGCCCTAGGCTAGTCACCTCTATTAGCTTTGTCATGGCTATAATTTTCATCACCACTCAGTCCTTCAAATAGATATTTCTTGGAGATGCATGGGTAATTAGAGAAACTCTCAATTCAGTTATTAAATTTTTCCTACTCATATCCAGAGTTAACTGCTCATTTTTGGCTTGAAGAAACTAGAGGATTGCTTAGTGCTGAATACTTGCCTCTTTGTTCTATAAGCTTGACAGAGCTTTCTTATTGGCCTGTTTGATAATGTTGGACCATCCTCAAGTGCCTACAGTCTTTCCTGGGGCTAGTATAGTCCTCCAGCATAAATGCATAAATGTGTAATGCAGTAGAATTTCAACTCAGTGACAAAATTCTCTAAAAGAGAGAGCTAATTAATTTTAGAGCTAAAAAGAGGCCTATATCCAACCTATTTATGTATGTGCTAGAGCTGGTTACTGTAAAGCAATTAGAGACCAATAAAAAACATGGCGATCACTTCAAATTGAACTGTCTTACAGAAATAAATTGCAGAAGCAGATATTATTTTCACAAATCAGTGCAGTGTGGCCCCATTACTTTTTATAGCATTTGAATTATGGCTTAGACTTATTAAGAATTAGAAAAACAAATTTCAGTGCCATCAGTGATACCTCAATATAATATGGAACAAGCTGTTAGACATCAATGTGCTGAAAAATGGCCGGGCGTGGTGGTTCATGCCTGTAATCCCAGCACTTTGGGAGGCCGAGGCAGACAGGTCACGAGGTCAAGAGATCGAGACCATCCTGGCCAACATGGTGAAATCCCGTTTCTACTAAAAATACAAAAATTAGCTGATCATGGTGGCACATGCTTGTAGTCCCAGCTACTTGGGAGGCTGAGGCGAGAGAATCGCTTGAACCCAGGAGGCGGAGGTTGCATTGAGCCGAGATTGCACCATTGTACTCCAGCCTGATGACAGTGAGACTCCATCTCAAAAAAAAAAAAAAAAAAAAACAGTACTGAAAAGGTAGCAGCAATTTTCAACGAGTAAACACATAAGTAAAGGATAAGGAGAGAATTGCCTCTTTTCTATCACATTCAAGGAACAGCTGGAAAATGGAAGAAACATAGAAGGAAAGAAACATCAAGAAATACATATTAGTGATTCCACTGTAGGAAAAGTTCATTACAGGAGAGTCATGCGGGCAGTCGGGATCTTCTCAGTATCAAGGACTGATTTTGATAATGTGCCTACATTTCAGCGAGGCCGTTTTAAGACATAAGCGCAGCACTAAGGTGTTTCAACTGCAGACATACCTGTCTTTATTGCAGTGGGGAGAAAGCCGAGGCTCATAGAAGAGGCATGAGCATTCACGGGAAGGAAGAATGACCACATAAAGGCCTAGGAGGAGGTGACCTGGGGAACTGTACAAGGGAGCAAAGGCCCCTTCTTCAGTTGAGTTCAGGATGGCCTTAGCACCAGTGTTTGGGGAAGAATGGCTGATATCCTCTATGGCTTACCCCATTCTTCCAAGGCTAGTTTCGGAGACTTTCTAGTCTTTCTTTTGGGATCAAATATATCATGGAATTGAAACAATAAAAATACCACCCATAGAGCTGTTACTTCATTTTCACTTTTGATATAATGTTAAAATCTCAGGACTAGGAGAGAGTTCCAGAAGCTATTAAGTCTAACCACTACCTCCAGACAGAACTTCACCTAGATAGATTAAGGGAATATATTCCTTATTGAAAACATATTCCACCTCATTCATTTACAAATAAGGTGTAAACCTTCCTGGAAAAAAATTCACAAGTGCCATTATAAATGCTTCCACAGATAAAGACCTTAAAGCTAACCCAAAGTTATTTTGACACATATACTTAGATGTCTTAAATAATATGCATTCTCTCCATTCCATCCTTGTAAATTTGCATTTGGGTTCCCACTTCTTCAGAAGAGAGTGCATTTGTTCCATGACTAATTAGTTTGAAAATATGTGTGTAAGTAATTTTGCATGGATAAAAACTAACCATGCAACTTTAACTCTGCCTTTAATTAAGTAATCATTAAAAATGAAACTTGTCTACATCCTCCTGTTCTGTAGTTGACAGTGATTGAGGGGCTTGGTATGGCTGTAGTGGCACAAAAATGGAATCAGTAAATTAGAGCAGTTGTCAGACCCAGATTCTGATTAGTTAAACAGCTTGCCTGGGTTAGTGATTAATGCAGTTGTAGGGAATGAAATCTGCTTTCCTAGAAAAGTCAGTAGAGAACGTTTAATGGAGTAGAATTATGTGACAGTTGTCCGGTTGTGTGAACCATCTTTGAACTTAGTCAAATGCGGATATAATTTTATACTGACACTTTAAAAAGAATGGAAAATGGCTTCAAACATAGGAGAACAAAATTTTCTGCTTTCTTTGTTTACTTCTTGTTTTATGTCACCACATAAATGTGATCGGTACAGCTTTTGAGATTATTAGTTTAGAATTCCTTACCCCTCGTTGTTTTGAGCCATCTTTTCTCTAGAAACATGCTAATATTACAGATGGTTCTAATGTTCCTGTAATGTCAATGTGTAAATCCTTATTGAGCAATGTAGAGGTCTGGCTGTGAATAGGACAAAGAAAAAATTAAGAAAATATTTAAAGGTACATACCTCCTTTTCTAGGATTCAATAACTCAAATTATTTATAAAATGTTATTGACAACTTTATTAAAAGTATAAGTTACACGGGATAAGATTCACACTTCAAAATGTACTATTCAGTGTTTTTAGTAAAGTCACAATGTTGTACAACTCATTACCACTATCTGACTTCAGGATATTTTCCTCACTCCAAAAACAAACTTCATACCCATTAGCAGACCCCTCCCATTTCCTCTTTCCACGCTTTCCCCAGCTATTCAAGTTATTTTTTAAGCAGATGTTCTGATTAAAACTCTGTATCTGTCTTTGGTGCTTTAACTAGCAAAAAAAAGAAATGAATATAAAACAATTGCCTCCCCATATATATTGGTATATATAATTTATTAGAATGTTTTTCATTTTACTTTTAATGAAATAATAATGAAATTTTAGTATGAATAACTGGTAAAAACTGTGAGTGAAATAATAGGTCAAAAATGAATGCTTTTATTTAACTCACAATTGATATAAACAAAAAAATCAAATGATCTAGTCAGGTCGAGGGTAAATTCTTTTAAGGAAATAACCGGTAATTACTTTTCCGTGAGTGTAAAGACACTTATATGTATTTATTAACACATACATAGAACTTAGATAAGAATTGTCTTCAAAAATATGCATCCTTTTTAATTTATTCAACTAGTATTTTCTTTTCACTACAGGTACAATAAATCCTGGTTTTGCTCGCCTCCACTAGTTGATACCTTGAGTTAATCCTGCACATCAGCTAAAAGAATAGAGTTAAAGTTTATATCTATGAATAGAAGGACTTGATAAACTATTTGATAATGTAAATAAGAGTAGAAAGGGAATATGTAGTGTATTATGCTAAGATAGTATATGTAATTCATGTGAGTGAGCATACTGATAACGTTTTAAGATAAACAACGCCATATTACTGCATATTCTTGCCCTGATTCCTTTTCATCCCCTTTCCCTTCCTCTCGTCTCCTTTCCTGTCCCCTTCCCTTTAGACCCTTGTCACACTGACCTACATTCACTTACTGGAACTGGCTATGTCCCCTCCTGCCTCTTGGTCTTTAAGCAAGGCCTCTCCTCTGCATGTCTAAACCCAATCCACACAACTCCCACACCATGCTAGCCCTTTGCTTACTTAAATTAACTTACCATCCTTCAAATTTCAACTCAGTAGTACTTCCCCTAGAAGCCTTCTGCAACTTTCCAGAAGTCAAGTACTGTTTATGTTCTCAGAGCAATCTGATTTTTTGGAAGTAGCATTCGTGCTCCTATCCTCATCTTCTCTATTTTCCAAGAAGGATCAAAGAATTTATATCTGTTCTAATGTATATTGTGTAAGTATACTAATGATTCAATATCTTTTTAGAAAATCTTCAAGTTTGGACTTTTTGTTAAGTCAGACATCCTTTGCTTTCGAGAAATCTGAACTATTTTCTTTCGTTATGACTGTGACATTCATTCCATGTGTTGAAATCAAGACACAAGAATGCCAGAAATGATGGCTTGCCGGTAATTGTCCAGTTTTCACTGGTAAAAGTCTGGCATCGCTCTCCCAGAAGAATAACAACTCAGTGATAGAGGGGCATAAAGACTATGGGGCCTGCATATTTGAAGGTGACTTTTAAATATTAATCGTGGTCTTCAGTGTGAGTAAGCTTGCATTTTTCAAAAGGTTTCATATCCTACAAACTCCTGATTTCTCCCTTTATTAAAATCTATTTTGAAGTAGGCCAAGCTGTCAACTAAAGTGAATATATTGAACTAAAAGATGATTTACTTTCTAAACTTGACAAAAATAAATGGAGAAAATTAGAGATTATAGATCAATTATCACTTTATAATTTATTTCTATGATTTCACCCTGATTTATTCCACGAGCATTTTAAGATATTTTAACTATCCGACATTCATTTAGTTGAACAAAAAGAAAACATGAAGGGTACACCTTGGTAAATACGGGACCCCCTTAAATTGAAACTTTCCCAAGTTCGTTTGAAAGTCCATAAACTGACAAGGGATACCAAGATCATGAGATCACAAATGTGACTTTTCCTTAACATTTCATCACAAGATAAATCGAAGTGCTAGGAATCAAGTATCCTTCTCGGATGACTCTTTTTGTAAAACTAACAACTTCTCATCTTTGAGACTTGACTCACATACCAAATATCAAAAATGGAAAATCTTTGAATTCTTTTTCCTGTTGTGGGAATATAAGTCATTTATAACAACAACAAAAATCAATAGGAAATGGATGTTTTAGGGAAGTGTATCCTGAGTGCTGTCTTTAAGGCATTGATTGGAGACTGCCCACATCTAAAAAGTGACTCTAGGACATCACTCTCATGTATTTCCATGAAGAAGCTGGTGGAAAAATGTGTTTTCTTCTAAAAGGCTATGCGTGGGACATGTGTCAGTGTTCACATGTGCCTAATAGTCATACACAAAATCATACTTGTATGAAAATCAAGTGAATCTCCTGAAATAAACAGCAACCCATGTTTGGGCATTTGTGTTGGTAGAGATTGGCTTTTAAAGGACAATGGATTAATGTATGATCCTCTTGTCAGTATTACTATGAATTGTTCTTTTTTGAGGCGGAGTCTCGCTGTGTCGCCCAGGCTGAAGTATAGTGGCACAATCTTGGCTAGCTACAACCTCCTCCTCCTGGATTCAAGTGACTCTTCTGCCTTAGCCTCCTGAGTAGCTGGGATTACAGGCACATACAATCCACACCTGGTTAGTTTTTGCATTTTTAGTAGAGAAGGGTTTTGCCACATTGGCCGGGCTGGTCTCTAATTCCTGACCTCATCTGCCTGCCTCAGCCTTCCAAAGTGCTAGGATTATACGCGTGAGTCACCATACCAGGCCTAAATTTTCACTTGCAGAGTTATCAGTCACTTCTTAAAACTTGAGGCGGGAGGAGTCAAGAAAATGAGGTGAATGATAAGGCTGTTTAGACTGTTTTTATTGTCTTACCGTCCCATTTTTGTCTTCGTTCTTCCTTCTCTCTAATGGCTGGGTTTTCAACAATAATACGGGCAAGCATAAAAGTTAGCAAATAAGGGCTAACCTACAAGTGCAAATTTAATTGGGTTTCCTGTTGGTTTTCCTTAAATAAATCAATAGTTTTAACAGGGTGGCATTCAATTATATTTGTTTACAGAAAATTTTTATATTTGAACTTCTTTCATAACAGTGTTTATTGTGGTCAAAGGATGGGAGGGATGAGGAAATAATGTTTGAAGATCATAAGGGCGGCATTCCCCACCTCTGCAGTCTTATTATCTGACCTTGAAGCACTATGACATTCCTTAACTGAACCTATTAGGGGATGAACACCAACAACATAAGTCAGAAAAAGGTTTACATTGACCCCTTTGGAGTCTAAATATTGTAATAAATATTATTAGTTCTGAAATATCCTATCTGTTTGATTTCCCAAATGATTGTAGAAATACTTTGATCTTTTTTGTGCTGTGATATTGTAGAGATAGCTTGCTAATGATGTTTTTAATATTTTTCTTGTTTCCACAAATACTTGCCCTGGGCTATAATGCCATATTTATTATAACTTACATGCAAAGCAATCCAGTTGTTCTGATTCCTAGACTTTTCCAGTAGGATCTGAGACATCAAATCGGAAGTTAGAAAATCAATAACAGGATCAAATGAAATCAATCTTTTTTCTCCTAATAACAGTAGGTCATAAAGGAAGTTCTCCTCATGTAGGAAAATGTGAAGTCAGCTTCTTGTTTGTTTGTTTTCAAACAGCTGAATATCATTTGTATATCTTTGAGGTAGCACTGTTACTTAGAATAAGAAAAATAATTATTTCGGCCACATAAACACATATAAACAAATCTTACGACTTTCATTGAAATGATTGTATTGTGTTACTTTCTTTAACTTCTACCTATTTTTCTTCTTCCAAAACAGTTGTTTTCCGGATTCTGGGTATTGATAGGGATATTTTTTTTAAATAAGGGGCAGTTCTGAATGCATTATTTTTTGTCTTTTTTTTTTTTTTTTTGGTAAATTGATGGGTATAGAAAATATAATTCAGCCTGGCGTGGTGGCTCATGCCTGTTATCCCAGAATTACAATCCCAGCCTATGATTCCTGTAAGTCAGGTGGGAGGATCACTTGAACCAAGAAGTCGGAGACAGGGTCTCACTCTGTCACCCAGGCTGGAGTGCAGTGAGCCATGTTTGTGCCACTGTACTCCATCCTGGGTGACAGAGCAAGACAAAGAAAGAAAGAGATAAAGAAAGAGAGAAAGAGAGAGAGAGAGGAAGGGAAGGAAGGAAGGAAGGAAGGGAGGGAGGGAGGGGGGGAGGGAGGGAAGAGAAGGGGAAATGTAATTCATTTTCTACTGGTCAGCAGCTCACAGGATAGAACACATTGGAATAGAAACCTGTTGTATTCTTAACTTTTACCCATGACATGGCTTGTTTTAGAATACAAACTGTTTAGAACTAAGACAGGAAAATTTAACAAAGCATTAGATACAAAAATGTCCACAACATGTATGGTCTGTTCTTTAATTTGAGAATATTTTAAGAAAATTCGTGGTTGAAATATATTGCTTTCACTGAGGTGGTGTTACAACACAATCAATCTTTGAAAAAGTGATGGCTTCACCAGGAAAACCCTAGACCTCCACTGCAGCGACTCCTGCTAAAGATGGTCTTTGCCATCACTGCCCTTTCTGACGCCTTTGTGTTTGCTCAGATTGGCGCACTGATTAATTTCAGATACCATCAGCAAAAATGGAATATGCTGAACAAGCACTTACAAAGTAGTGGTTCTTTATAGAACAGAGCTGTAGCCCTTCAGTAACAAAGAATGAGTCAGAGGAAATGAGTTACTTTAACAAATTGCTAGTTGCCTACCAGACATTGTAACAAGGAATGATATATGCAAGGTGTGTTAAAAGCAATGTTTCCTTAATTTCTTCTTTCTATCTCCCATCTCCCAGTGTCCTTGAGGGAGGCAGTAGAGGTGGGAGGGACATATTAAATAAAAGTGTGACCAATTGCTAAATAATTTTTAGTGATTTGTTGAGCTGGATTAAGTGAATTTAGAGTTGAATCTTCAAAATGATCATTTCCTTTTTTCAAGAGTTTATAATCTGGATATTTTCATTTGAAGAGCGGTAATAGTATTGGGCTAAGGTTTACTAAATTGTACAAGTGGCTTTGCAGAAGAAAAAATGAAACAACTTCTGTATAATGAACTGGAAGATTAATCTACATATCACGTAACCAAATAAAAAGCAAGCAATCATATATCTTATAATGGAACAACAGTAAGATAAACAAACAAAAGGGATAGTTAAAAATCTGTATTAAAAAGCAAATTCTGGTTTCCCAAGGCTCAAGAATTTTATGATTTCTGAAAAATACTTAAGTGTTGCCTGCACTTTGTGTGCAATAAATCTCATTATTTCATATTTTATTGCCACTACTGTCATGAAATTAATGGATCACATTTAAGTATTCCTTCTTGGAAAAATATCACTAAAATGTAATATTTCTCAAGTCATAGCACAAACAAGATTATATTTATCATTTGCAGACAGGTTTTATTGGTCCTGGTGCATTTAGTTCCCCCCACCTCCGTTCATTGGCTGATGGCCAATAAAAGCTATAGAAAGTCTCATCAATGAAATTAGTAATCTATGGGGACAAAGATACCGTTAGTGCCTGTCATTTGAGATTTGCGATCATTGATGTGTGCTTTTTGTGGCCTCTGAAAATATTGGTTTGACTTTAAAAAATGTGGAGTTGTTTCTATTGTTGGATATATTTATAAAACTCTGGACATAAAAATGCTCTTTGGTAGCCACTTGAATGTTTAAAACTATATTTAATAAAATATAGCTTTTAGGAATAGCAATCAGCATGGGATAAGTGACAATGTATTTTAAGTAGCCTGTGCTATCCTTGATGAAAAGTGCTAAAGTGGCAAAATGTTTGCTTTAGAGATGTACAGAAGTAGAAGATGTGTGAAGGACATTAGGTGTTTCTCCACTTTGAGAGGGAATCTCCTCTTGATCTAGTCTTTATTTTCCATCCGTGTGTGGACAAGGTACTAGTTGATGAATTAAAATCGGGATACCTGAAGTTAAGACTTACATGTAGCACTTTGTGATCTGCAAAAATCATATCAGATCTTGCTTAAATATGAAAATTTTTGAGTTTAGCCAAAATCACCAGCATCATTGGTGTATATCAAGTTTAATCCTATCCTTGGAATAATAGAACTTCAAAGTTGAAGATAAATCTTGAATAGTTTGAAGTTAAACCCTGCCTGCCGTTGCAATGAGTCCCATTGAAAAACATTTCCTACGTGTCCTCAACAAGTCTTTGCTTTCTTTAGTTACAAGGAGTTGCCCAACCTACCAAGGCTTCCCCACTTTATCTTTGACTATTTCTATATATCTCTTTTTAAAAATTGTGGCCATATTTTAAGACACAGAGGGAGGGTAGACACCCAGATCTAAAGGATGTTAATCTACTTAAGAGGAGTTTGCTTACAGAAAGATGATCTAGCAAATGAAATAAACTGAACTGATAAAAATTATCCAAACCCAGGTTTAGATGCCTATAGCAGTTTCACAAAAAGTAAATCTTGGTCTCTAATGGATCTGAGCTGATAGCAGTGTAGTAGAGACCAAAGGTCTGTGACTGTTGTGGAGAAGCCCCTTTTGGATGAAGCTTTATGGAGGATTTTCAAATGTTAATTATATTTACAAACAGATCAGATGTAGGCATAGATAGAATATTTTATATCTTCTCTCATTTATTTTTCTACTGCTAGATAAATGGGACTCATAAGTATCTGAGTAGGTAAACAAGAAACAATGCATAGAGTTTTATTAATTTATCTGAGAGTCTGTGATAAGCTACAGAGCAAGTCAAATGGAATAGTTTTGGCATGGGGCTTCCTGTGCATATGATGGTCAATTAGCTTTTTTCTAAGTTAAACTTGAAAACTATGAACTTTAAGAAGTGTCCTGATATAAATGACGAGTTGATGGGTGCTGACGAGTTGATGGGTGCAGCACACCAACATGGCGCAAGTATACATATGTAACAAACCTGCACGTTATGCACATGTACCCTAGAACTTAAAGTATAATAATAAAATTTAAAAAAAAAAGTGCATGGGTATATATAGGGGTGTGTGTGTGTGTGTAATTTTACAAGACTGTAGAATTATAAAATTACGTTTGTTTTGAGGAAGATTTGATTGACAATTTCACTTAGCAACGTTAGCCTCTAATTATAACACTACAGATACCTAAATTTTAAAAATTCCTTTATAATAGTCCCTGAGACCTGGTGATTGGGGTCATAAAAAAGGAATGGTAGTTTTCTTTCAGAATTTTAAATTTTCTCAAATAATACTTCACCAAATATTAGCCACACTTGTTGTATACTTTGACTCCATTGGTCTTTAAAACATGTAGTCATAATTACTCCTATGGAATAGGGATTTCAATAGAAAGAAAGCTTTAGAAATGAATCTCCCTTTCTTTGCAGATGAATGCTATTTAATTTTCAGAGTTAATACAATTCAAATTATTTAGAAGTTTACAAGATTCTATTATAAAGCCAGTTTTATTTTTTTAATTCTATTATCTGAATATTCTAAACAAGTAAAAAGAAATCTATTCGTAGAGAAAACAATACCTTTTAAAGAAAAATGTATTTTGTGCTGGGCTACAATCTTATTCATCACTTGACAAATGACGCTTTTAATTCAGATTAATCTAGAGTAATTTATAACAAATTATTAGATATAGCAGACTTGCCATTCCATTTCTATAAAATAAAAATACATTGTAATATTTACATTGTTAGCAATAATAACAACACATTAGTAGTAGTAACAATATATTACCTAAAATCAGTGGTAATAATGTCCTATGATAAGAAGATTGTACAAACTTAAAAGCTAGATTTTCTTTCAAATCTTTTGTCATACTCCTAAGAGAAAGATATGAGGGGGAAAAAAAGTCACTATAGCAAAATGCCTGCTCGTAACTGTTTCCAGAGCAATTGAGGGGAGAAGGAAAGAATTAGTCAGAGATTGTTTCAAATTTAACATGAAATAAACTGTTACCTTTAACCATTCAGCAATGACAGGGTTATATTTCATTCCAAAGGTGTTTACAGTCATATGAGTGGGTTTCTGTATTCAATGTTACAATAATTCAACTTGGAATTTCCCATTAAATATGATATTATAAAAAAGATTTAGGTACAGCCCCCTGGTGTGTTTGAAGCTGTGCACTCTGCAAACACATATATAAAAATATATTGAATTGGTTTGTAGCATTTTGAGATTTTTTTCAGAAGGAATGTACTTTAAAAAAAATAAGTTACTGCAGTTTTCTTTCAGAAAATTGGGCTTTTGTATTAAATAATGCTAGTCCAAACTTAAAAATAAGAATATTTAAGCCTGGTAAGCATCTTTGTTCTCTCAATAAAAAGAAAAAAATTAGAGACTCTCTTTCTCCCTGGCCTCATCCCCCCACCAGCTTCTTAAGTTATATGTATGAAGTATTTTTTTAATCTACAGGGATACCTTTTAAATAAAATATTCCTTTATTATCATAAATAATCTGTACAACAAAATAATAGTGGCAGTATTTGTAATAAAGTCCTAAAGGTTAAATCATCCTTCTTATACTTAACATAATCCAAAAGACTCCTAATTAAGTTTTCCTTTCTGAATTTATATTATCTTGATCTACAATAATTTTGGTGATGTTCTCAAATGTTCTTATATCTGCTTCTGAAATAGTAAATCAGATTATTGAAAAAGACGTCTGAAACAAAGCAAATAAAATAATGCATAGAAGGAAACAGCTTTTAGTCTTATCTCTAATGGAATCGTGTTATTGAGTATTCTAAATTATGGAAAATGTCAAAGGTCATTTAGAGCCAGACCTCATGTGAAGAGTTCTTAACTTGAATAGGCTTCAGAAAAAGAGGTCCATGAAACTCCAAATTTGTATGCTTTGTTTTTATTTGTACATGTAAACAAAAATTGATAGCTTTCCCCACATTCTGAAAGGAATCCTTAGCTCTCAATAAAAACCTCCACTGAAAATACTCAAGACATTTGAGTAGGGACTTTGTGGTCAGAGATCTGAGTTTGAATCTCAGCTATGCTGTTTTCCACCTGAAAAACTCTTAATCTGTCTGAGATATTATTTACTTTCTAATAAGTGCAGGTAAATAATACAGAATTTATAGGTTATTGTGAGAGCCTATGACATCATGTATATTTTTGCCCTGGCATATTGAAGTCACATAATAATTCTTTCCTTTCTTTCAGTTTCTCTCCTCTAAGATGACAGGAATGATTAGCTAAAGCAACTGGGTGTTAACACGAGGGTTCCTTCTCTGTTGCTTGTTGTCACACATGGGTACGTATAACACTGACTGCCTATAGGAAGGAGTCAGTACCTGGGACAGCTTTCCCTGATGGATTTTTATGATGGAAAGCAACCATATTAACTGCAATATGGCCCAGGGTGACACTTGACATCTGTATGTTTTGTTTTTATTAAAAAAGTAATTTAAAATATTGCCTTTTCTTTCTGTTATGGAAGGAAATGTAAGAATGTTGACTGTTCACTAAGCCAAAGATTCCCTTTTTGCCTTCAAAGCTTTTCTCAAGGACATTAAACACTCTTCCTAATTACTTTTTATTGATTTCTTGACATTTCTACTCAACATTGACTGCTTATTTTTAGGAAACAAAGAAGCCTAAGTGAAAATGTTAATGGTGCATTTGAAACTACAATGTTTATATTTTAATCACGCCTCTTATATGTAATCGTAGGTAAAAACTATGTAACATTTTTGCCATGTGCCTCAGCTCTCTTATCACTGAAGTAAATAGAAAATTCTATGATTCTCAGATTTCTTCTATAGCTTTAACTTATTTTGAACAAACCTGTGACTTACCTTGCCATATTTCAAAATTTTTTATTATTATTATTCATTTTTATTTTTATTTTTTTGAGACAGGGTCTCACTCCATTGCCCCAGCTGCGGTACAGTGGCATGAACTGCAGCCTCCATTTCCTGGGCTCAAATGATCCTCCCACCTCAGCCTCTCAAGTAGCAGGTACTACGAGCCCGCACCACCATGCCTGGCTAATTTTTAAATTTTTTTATTTGTAGAGATGGGGTCTGGTACTACTATGTTGCCCAGGCTGGTCTCGAACTCCTAGACTCAAGCAATACTCCTGCCTCAGCCTCCAAAAGTGCTGGGGTAATAGGTGTGAGCCAATGAACCTGGCATATTTTATATAT
>NW_012118710.1:10203141-10386586 GCF_000951035.1 Colobus angolensis palliatus | reverse complement strand
ACCATGACCCAAGGCATTGTCTCAAGAGGTTCTGAGAACATGTGCGTCTGTATTTCAGATTTTAAATGGGTTAAGACAAGGCTTGGCATAGTCAGTTGAATAAAATTCAGTAAAAAATCAACAAAATACTGAAGAGACTGATGAAAATTACACAAATTAAGTCACATTTTGCATTCTTCTTCCAATTTTGCAGTTGTTTGCCATTAGTAAACACTTTAAATATGTCTGCCACTCTGATTTTTAGCATTATTTTTGTTAGGGATAACTATGTAAAGCAAGTCTGATTAGATGATCCTCATATGTAATTTAACCAAACAAAAGACGTCTTATGTTAACTATTTAGAACAGCCCATTTATTTAAATGTTGCTCATTTAAAGTACTTAACAGTCAGGAATTAACTTTTAATTAAGGAGTGCTACCATCAGACCTATTTTTAAGAGTTTCTTGTGCATGATTTGCATATTATATACAAATGAGGTTGAAGAAAATTACAAGTCAGCAATTAATGTCCCTGGACATTAAATGTCCCTGGAGATAATTTTTTTATTTTATATGATTTATGTGCATCTCTTATAGAAATACTTTTTTTATCTTTTCTCCCTATCTCTTTGCTGTATACAGTCAGCTTTTAAAGGATCTAATGGTATTAATTTTGCATTGGGGTCAATCAGAGATCTTCTGCAAATATTAAATATTGCACAAGCATCATAACTAAATTCAGCATTGCATTTGGAATAGTTCCTGTTGCCATAACTCCCTGATGGTGTTTATAACTCAGCATACTTATATTTGTATATGCGTTTGTATGTATATGCATTTCTCTTTGTTCTCATAAAAAGTGTGTATTTTTTTCTAACTACAATCATTACGAAATGAAGTTGTTTTTAAGACATATTTTTTAAAAGGAAAATGATGATCATCTGAATGAAGGTTAAATAGAATCCCTTATAACACTCTGGCACTACGTGGTCACGTCATTGAATTTCTGATAGCTTTCCTATTATAATTTAGTCTAACTATTCAAGATCAGTTTAGTTTTCTAGTGTTTAGGAAAGCTTAATGAAAAATATAAGACAACAGACAACTAGAAAACTAGATAGATAGATAGATAGATAGATAGATAGATAGATAGATAGATAGATAGATAGATAGATAGATAGATAAACTGAAACAGACAACAGAAAGCTAGATAATGGAGACTGAGCATTTTCCATGAGTGAAGACTAAAATGCATCAATTTGACTCACATGGGCCTCCTGCTAAGAATACACAACCTAAAAGTAATATTTTAAGTCTCATTCTCTGACAATATAGTTTGCAAACATAGAGAAATATTCAGATGTAGAATATGGCTTCTCTAATGGCCTTGTTTGTTTGTTTTTAACTACAAGGTGACGTTTATAGTTCTGGAATGAAAAAGGCATCACGGAGCAGGATATTTCAGTGGCTGTATTATGGGCCTAGCAAGTAACCTGCCTTGGAATTTCTCTTTATTATTTTGAGAACACAGGCATGCCATTTACCTTTTTCAGCCTCAGTTTGTTTGTTTGTTTTCAAGTTTGAGAAAGAGAAAGTGTCACCTATTTCTTAGGATTATTGTAAGGACTAAAGGTGTTAAGATGCTAGAATGTCTGGCACATAGTGGATATTTAATGAATGTCAGTTTATCTTGTCTTAGCTAAGAATTTTCATGCTTTACTATACAGATAACTCTTGAATTTTATCTGCATTCATTTCTTCTCCAAAAAAGGGAACCAGAAAAAAGAGAAGCAAAAGACATATCCTTACAATGCGTAGCTAACATTATCAATGCCAGATACCTACTGGCCGTGGTGAATATGATTTCTACTTCAAAAGACAGATTACTGTAAAAAATTATTGTTACACTATCGAGTTATGCTATAATGTTACGCTGTGAAATTGTTATGCTATAAAGAGGAAAGAAGATGTTTAAGAACAAAACATGCTATCCAGAGCACACCTCCATTTTTGCAATTACAAATGTCTTCTTTCTTTGCTTCTCATTTCTCTGGTTCTTCCCTTGTGACCTACCTTGAAGATCACCTATAACCAGAACATGATAAAGAGCATGCCCAGGAGAAATGGTAGTTGTGAGCACATTTAAAGTGCTTTGTGATGTTTTACTCTCAGCTATATTGAAATATAGTTGGTGATGACTTATTTTAGAAATATGACTATTGAGAATGAGTACATTTATTTCTTCAATAATAAGAAAACCAACAGAATGGCAATCCCAGAATCTTAGTTCTACTTTTAACATTTCACACCCAGTAAGTTGGATAATGGATGGCAGGGTGAACCTCCATAGGTAATAAGTCTGACATGGCCCTTTTCCTTACACTTTTCTCCTTGAGTCAGTAATGACTTTGATGGTTCAGTCTCTCTGCACTTTATAGAAACCATATCCCAAACAGTATTTTCTACACATCAGTTCTAGCATGTGAAAGAATCCAGACAGCCTCTCCAATTTTCATGCTTCTGGGACAGAAAAGTGTTTATCACAGGTAACGATGATAATCCAATTAAATTTGTTATGCCTTTCTTTACTTTCAAAGTTAATTTCCATTTTTCCATTTTTGGATGCTGTGTTTTATGGAAATTGTCTATAAAGAGTCTAGTAACCTTACATGTAATGGTAAGCAGGCATATTTGGCAACTTTTTTGGTTTTTTTGTTTTTGTTTTTGTTTGGTGTTTTTTTTTTTTGTTTTTTTTTGGTAAAAGGAGTAAGTAGGGAGCAAGTGAGAAGTGAAGGGTAATTTAGTATGTCTCTTCCTATTTGGCAGCAATGGCGCATGTTATTCAATCTTTAAATAATTTTTAAGGAACTTGTCTCTTATCATAAATTATGCCTGGAGAATTAGAAGTGCTACACATAAAAATTCTGTCTTTGGAATCGGTACAGATCCATGTCAACCTCGTTAAAATGATTACTTCTCATCTAACTTCAAATATTCATTTTTACCTTATTAAGTCATAGAGTTTAGCTAAGCACTGAGGGTATGTCCTTTTTGTTATTTTGATTCTGAAATCCTCCTGATGATTTTTAGGGTAGTTATGGTTAAGATTTTGGTGCCACGCCTGATATTTCCTACCATTACTATGATAGTGATGGATTTCTTCTGTCTGGACCTCTGCTCTAGTGGTTCTCTGATCTAAGCATGGTTGGAACTTTGTACTGACCTCCTGCTATGCCTAGTCACAGAGCTTGTAAAATACAGCCGAAGTTTTATTAATTCAGCTGTATCTCTTATCTCTTGGATCATTCATGACTTGTCTGTCAGAGTTGTGAAAGTGGTCAGCTTTGTTATGTTGAGCCTGAAGCCCTGGTCCCACAAATCAAAAGACCACGTGACTCAATTCCTAGCTCAGTCATCTTTTCTCTTTCGACCTTTGTGTATATACTTAGTGTACCTGTCTCTCGAAAGTGATTCCAGCAACATAGATTACATACCCCACTTAACAGATTAAATTTCATTAGACTTATCAACGAAGTTCCTTTGTTGCCATATTGCTGTTATGATAGTCCTATGTAGGAAACTCCAGCTTCCCATCAGGATTTGAAGCTAGACTTTACTATAAAGTGCAACAGCTGCCAGCCTGTCGACCCAAGAAATGTGGTTCATTCAAAAAGAAGGAACAAACTAAGGCAAGTAACCAGCCCTGTACAATAAAAATCCTTCTGATTTCGGTAAACTATCCTGTGACTATCTAACTTTAGTCCTTGAAGGGTATTACTCCTTATTTACCTTACAAAACTGGCATCCTAGACCTTCCTAATTGAGTTGAACTTCAAATTCACTGTCTAAATCCTAAGAAAAGCTGAATTTTCACAAGCCCCAAATCCTGCCTGCTCTCTCTTTTTCTCCCATACATCCACCATCACATTATATTTTTGTTTACTTTCTCTCTGATAATTCAAGTAAGTTTTAAAAAAAAAGTGTGGTCAGAATTTTCTGTTTTCTGTGGATATTACTGTGGGTTTGCCCATACCTAGTTCCAACTTTTAAATAAATATATATAATATATTAATGTTATAACTATAATATATAATATATAATTATATAAATATGTTATATATTAATTATACAATATATTATATAATATATAATTAAAATCTAATATATAATATATTTATAACATAATATACGTATATATATTTGTTTTATATTTGTTTTGTTTGGTTTTGTTTTGAGATGGAGTCTCGCTCTGTCACCCAGGCTGGGTGCAGTCGTGCGATCTCAGCTCACTACAACCTCTACCTCTCGGGTTCAAGCAATTCTCCTGCTTCAGCCGCCCAAGTAGCGGGAATTACAGGCACACACCACCATGCCCAGCTAATTTTTGTATATTTGGTAGAGACAGGGTTTCACCATGTTGAGCAAACTTGTCTTGAACTCATGACTTCAAGTGATCTGCCCACCTTGGTCTCCCAAAGGGCTGGGATTACAGGTATGAGCCACCACACCCAGCCAAGCAGAAATATTTTGATGCTATTAATGCATTTGTCATTTCTATCCTGTTTCATCCGTGTGTTCTGCTTGTTGACCTTTGTAGTAGTCATTTACAGTGAAAATAATTGACAAATGAAATGGAGTTGTGTTCTTTAAAACAAACATACAAACAAAACAAAAAATGAAAGCAGACAAATGAACAAAATGGCCAAGGAGGTGTTTAAAGGCTTAAATAGAGCAAAGAATAAAATGGTATTTTTTTAAATGTTAAAGAATGATTATGTGTTTTAATACTATTGTTAACTAATGAATCAATTTATGTTTAGTCTGCTTAAAATTATATTTGGCTTCAAGATGGACTACTGCTATCAATTGATTAGACTGAAAACAAACAAGCAAAAAACTAGACAACACAAATGGGGGAAAAATAATGAGATGTCTTGGACACTTTCCTGGCTGTAGGAAAAGAGCTTTGATAGCAGGAGTGATGAGATATAATTAAGCACAAAGTAACTTACATGCTTATTTATCAGTGAATCCTTCAGTTCCAGATCATTTCTTCTACAAAAAACTAAAGAATAAAAAGCAGCCTTTCAGTCACTGGGTGACAGGATGCACTTTGATTTTTCAAGGAAAGGAAACCCATGATCACAGGCACGCACGCACACACACAAACGCACACATGCACACGTACACATACATGCACAAGCTTAAGCACATGGACACACAGTACTTTGGCAAGTAGAGTGTTAGCTCCCCCAGCATGAGCTTCAGGCCAGACTCAGTGGCTGTGATAGACCCCTGTAGCCATCTGACAGATTTTGATAACCTTTTTATGCAAAGCAGCATGAAGGGCCAATGAAGGATTGCTGATTTTTTTTAAGACAGGCTCTTGCTCTGTTGCCCAGACTGGAGTGTAGTGGCACAAACATGGCTCACTTTAACCTTGAACTCCTGGACCTCAGTTTCCCAAGTAGCTGGGACCACAGGCACGCACCACCATGCTCAGCTAATTTTTAAAATTTTTGTAGAGACGGGGCCTTACCATGTTGCCCAGGCTGGTCTTGCACTCCTGGGCTCATGCCATCCACCTGCCTCAGCCTCTGAAAGTGCTGGGATTATAGGTGTGAGCAACTACACCCAACAGGATTGCTGAATTTTTATAACATGTCTCTGGTAACTAAGATCCTTTGAACTACTAGCCATTGTATTCCTAGGACTTGGTGTGACCTCAGTAGAGAAATGACTCACTTCCCTCAGGTTTTCAAACTTGGAGGAAAATCCAAGGATCCATTTGTAGTATAATGCTAGGCAGGAAAGGCATAAGGAAATGATAGGAGCCTCCAGACAGAAAAGATCTCCCACCTGTGACTGATGTCTATTCAGAGACAATGCTATCCTGTGATTGAAGTTCTAACACACCGAAAAAGTATGAAACCAAGAAAAGTGTCTGACTCTTTCAACAAAAGTGTTCCATATTTCAAAAATTTTCAGAAGTAAGGATTTCTTAAGGGGAAAGCCATAAATAAATCAGGCCTTTTTTTTTTTTTTTTTTTTTTTTTTTTTGAGATGGAGTCTTGTTCTGTCACCCAGGCTGGAGTGCAATGGCACGATCTCGGCTCACTGCAGCCTCTGCCTCCCTGGTTCAAGTGATTCTCCTGCCTCAGCCTCCTGAGTAGCTGAGTAGCCTCCTGAGGCATGCACCACCACACCCAGCTAATTTTTGTATTTTTGATAGAGATGGGGTTTTGCAGTGTTGGTCAGGCAGGTCTTGAACTCCTGACCTTGTGATCTGCCTGCCTCGGCCTCCCAAAGTGCTGGGATTACAGGCGTGAGCCATTGTGCCTGGCCTAAATCAGGCCTTTTTAAAGAATAGGATCAGAGGTCTTGTTTCTTCTTCTTAGCAAGGTCTTGTTTTCCTGGCAAGGCCTTGTTTTCTGCTTAGAGGCATCACTACAAGAAGCCTGTCATCACACCAAGGGATTCAGTGGTATAACCCCTACACATGTCTCTCCATTATGGGAGTCACTGGATTCTGTGGTTATTGAATTAGAACATGCCTCACTAGGTGTTGGCTATGCCTATTTGAGCTGAACTAGAAATACAAATTCCTGCTACACATATTTCATATTGCAAAGTGTTCTACTTTTTGAAAGCTTTTGAGTAAATGGCAAATCTCAACTGAAGACTTTGACTCTCCTCCAGGAACTGCATTGACTGTACGAGGCAACTGAATTGGAAGAATGAACACAGCCTAGCATTTGGTTTTGAATGCTTTGATTTTTTAGGTGGCTTTGTAGTAATGGATGAAAAGAACAAAGATCTGTATTAAACACATGCTTGCAGCGCCTACAAAAATGGTTTATGTTTTAAAAGAAGAGGGGGAAGACCTCAGTCATTCTGAGTTATTACAGCTCCAGGAGATGGAAGTGTTTTATTAGCCCATGTACATGGATAGATACAGTGCTACCAGGAAAAAACTAATAAATTATAACTAAGGTCCTATGTATGGACCTTAATATTCCTTGTGTCTGACGATGCAGGAATTTAGCCAGGCAAGCTGAGATAAGGCCCTGACCTTTGCTCTACTTTTTATGATCTTCTTCCACATGCCCTTTTTTGGTTTAACTATAACCAAGATGATTTCCGTTAGATTTTTCTAACAACTGCATGATGTGTGTGTGTGTGTGTGTGTGCGTGCGTGTGTGTGTGTGTGTGCGCGCACGCATAGCAGCTAGGCCAGATGATAACAGCAGGGTGCATAACCCCAATTTTTTAAATACTATGTAATGTAGAAAAGGAGTGTACACACCTGTTTGCTTCCTTCCCATTGAACAACATTAGGTTGAACGCCAACAATAGAAAAACAGGTGCTTGTTACATTTGGATGTGGAGCCCCAAAAATTAAAAGAACAAAAAAGAAAGAAAGAAAAAGCACAGGGCTTTAGGGAAGGTTTCTTTAGGCATAATGTAAAGTTAATTTATCATTTTGGCCCTGTTCTGCTAAAGATACAGAATTTGGAGCAATACTACCTCCCCATGGCCTATTTCTCTGACCTAAAATGTGTATTTTCTTTAGAGAAATTAGAATTATTATGACCAGCTAGTCCTGGGATTGGGTGGGGGGCAAGAAAAAAAGAAAATTGTTTTCTTTAAGTAAAGCACTTAAAATTATATGTTTTTTTGAAACCTGGTTTTATTCCTGTTCAGATTGGTCATGAGTGAAATGACATAGAGTACCTAAAAAAGTTAGATTTTCATGTGTTATTTGGTTACTATAGAATTTGTACTGGAAACCTAAAAACGGCAGATATACATTTAATAACACATTGTATTACAAGGAGAGATGTTTTGCTACTCTGATCACGAACTTGGGAACAAGAAACTCCTGGGAGTTGTGGGAAAATATCTGAACTGAAATTAGCCAAGTGTTATGGAGCAAGATTCATATGTTCAAACCTACTTTTACTGCTTCATTGCTTTCTATGCAGAAATTTTTGGCCTCAGTGAGGAAAATGTTGTGTTTGTGGAAACATAAACTATTTATGTCCACAACCATCACACAAACACAGAGCTGCAGTAATTTGGCTAAATAGTGTATAGCAATGTGCAGTCTGGGGTTTTAGAGAGGCGTGTTTCAAGCTGCACGTGCGACATTCTAAGGAATATTAGTCAGGCTTTTTGCCTGCAGAGCCACTGTTCAAAGAAGCCTGGCTCAAACCCGAAACACTTAGAAGATTGTGTCTAAATCCTAGAACCCATTTTTTGCTGCACTTTCAGGGAGGCTCCTTGCTGCAAAGTACTGAAAGTTTAGATTGTTTAAAACATTAGTCAGAAATCATTTCCTGGAGTGAAGATGCTTCTATAACTCATAGGCACATCACTGCCTTCATCATCTGTGTAAAAAACATAGCATTTCAAGCCAATTATGGTATTGTCCATCTTAATGGGATCCTTTATATCAACAGACATGTAGTCTAGTGAGATTAGGAAAGCACAGTGACAACTTTAGCTGTAACAGACATTTTAGTTTTACCAATGAGTATTGAATATTGAGAATGGGCCTCAGTTCCTCTGTTAACATGATGAGTGTTTCACAGATTGCTTGAAGAATAATGAGAAAATGTGTGATAAGCAGTTTGAATGCCTTAGAAAGAGGTGCAGCACAAGGTGTGAAATACAAAGGAACTCCAGCAGTTAGCGCTTCTCAAATTTTAATGTATATAAATATAGTATCATTTCCTGAATATGATCCCTATTCTTTTTCCATCATTTTCTTGCAAACACTGTTATCCTCAAACCCTCTTCTACTCTCACTTCCTTCACTTGTCTCATCTCCATGTCTTCCCCTTCCAAAGGCTGTAGAATAGACCATTCGTTTAATTAATTATGACCCTACTCAAAAGCATAACTCTCTTCATGGCCTACATATTAAACATCAGTTCCAACCAGGTTATCAAGGGCTTCTCTGGTATGAGTGCATTATTATTTTATAGCTTCGTTAACTTCACCTCCTTATTTATAATCTATGTCCTAGTCAAATTGAACTGCTGCCTTTCACCACCAAACATGACATTTACTTTCTTACCTCTACATTTATGTGGTTTTTCCCTTTAGTGGAATGCCATCTTCTCCCACAATCATGGGCCAAATTCACCTTCTTAATGTATGACTCTTTTAATATAGTTCCCATTCTCACATTTGTTGTTAGATTCATGCCTGACTGACCTGATTGATATTTTCTATTGCTGCTGTGAATATGATCACATAATTTCCTTGGGTTTTCTTGATAGTTAACTACTGGTATCCAACCATATCATCTCCAGATAGTGATTATTTTATCTTCTCATTTTCTAAAGTTATCTCATAATTTTTTAATTCCTGCCTTATTGCATTGGTTAGAACTTTAAGACCAATGCTGAATAGTAGCACTGCTAGTCAATATCCTTCACTTGTGTTTGACATTCATAAAAATCTCCTCTAGAGTTTCACTGTTAAGGATCATTTAGATTATTAGCTAAAAGCAGATGTTCTTAGAGGATACAGAATATCATTCTAGTTTTACAATATAAAGACATGTTTTGAAAAACCTAAAATCATTATACTTTTGCATTTTTAAATTTTAAATATAAATATAAGCATATATTTAAACAAGTACATATATAATATCCATTTAAACATGCACATTGAAAACCTGAAAATACAAAAGATTGTTTAATGAATCTCCATGTAACCATCACCCACTTCAGCAGTTACCAGTTTTGTTTCATCTTAATCCCAGTCATTTCCCTTCTCTCTTACTATTTTGTAGCAAGTCCCAGACATCTTATCATTTAGTATATAAATATTTCAGTATGTATCTCTAAAAGATAAGGACCCTTCTATTTTTAAATATAGCCATAACACAATTGGCACACATAAAAATTAATGATAACTCCTTAACATTATTATTCATTATCTAATCCATGATCAGATTTCCTACATTTGTAACTGTTTGAATCAGGATCTGAATAAAATTCGCAACCATTGTGATTGGTTGCTATATTTCCTAATGCTCTTTTAAGTGTTGATTTTTGAATTTTTCTCCTTTTTTCACTCTTTGTTTGATTCTAGCCCTGGCTCCTTTTGTCTCCTTTTTCCACATTTAACTTTTTTTAAAGAAACCAGGTTATTTGTCCTGTAAAGTTCTCTGGGTTTTATTGCATCCCCTCTTGATGCCACTTAATATAGTCCCTGTAGGTCACATGTATGTGGATGTTTGATTAAATTCAGGTTTGATTTTTAAGGATAATACTTAATAGTTTTATAAAAATTTACTTTCTAATTTCATCAAAGGTTGATTCATTATCCATTGAAATGACCATATGGCTTTTATTTGTTGATGTGCCATGATGTTTTTTTCATTTGTTGAATAAGATAATGAATTTACCTTATGATTTCTCTCTTTTGACCTTTCAGCTACTTTCATTTCTAAATGGGCTTTAGTTGATGAATAAATTAACATATGTCATTAAATGTCACATAGTAATTTCAGTAGCTTGTTGAATAACTGAATCCTTGATTCTTATTGGATGCTCAGTCCTCTTTGTTTTGATTTGTTTTGTTTGGTATGGAAAGACTTGACTAGTTTGGAAAGTGACAGGTTAAGATTTTCTACATTGACATGACCTTCTTCCACCCAAAATGATCCTGGTAGAAAATGCAGAGTATAGTGTGCCTTCCACATTTAGCCTGGTGAGATCTATAAATATATCAAATTAAGCCAGTCAAATGGCCTGCTGATATTTGCTTTGCAGGCTAGACAGATTGTACTCCTTTAGAATCTAGGTATTGATGGAAAAGGATTCAAGGGACAGCTTGAAAGTTTGTGGACTCTGGCTATGGAAATTTTATACTCATATAAAGCTGTCAGTGATTAGTAGAAAATATATAGCAGAACTGTGTTTCTGGAATTGGATTCTCAGCTAAGAAAAGATTATTGGCTTTGTGAAAAAGAAAATGTAGCTTTCTTGTAACTCCATTTAGTCAATTATCCACTATGGGAAGATACTTTTCTTCTTTGGAAAAGCTATGACATCCTCCAAGGTATTTGTATCATTGAGATGTTTCTCCTAAGAAATAGTAGTAGACTTCGGATGATTAGACTGTGTCATGAGTAAAACACGCTGTCTGAAAAACAGAAAAAAAACCAGCAACTTATAGGTTTGAAAAATAACCTTTCCTGGCAATCTTATTTTTCTAAGGATAACACTGTCTAATGACACCAAATCATTTGCTCAGCAACTGCTGGGAACTTAGAATCTGCTTTCTGTTTAGCTACAAATGAGATCAGTGTTACAACAAAAATTATAATTTTGTTTTATGAGGAGAAACACCCAAAGGTCACTTTTCATTCTGCTGAATAGGAAGAAATAATATCAGGGTCTGCCCAGAGATTTTGTAAGGGAGAGAGGAATCTTACCCACTTAGGAAGCATTTTCTAGTTCACTTATGTGACCTTGGGCAGCCTTCCCTGTGCACTTTTGTGAATTCTTAACTAGAGATATTTTATTAAAGACTGCAGAACTATTCTTTTGAGATGATCTGTATCCTCCTTTAAAATATAGGATAAACTATAAAATGTGCTAAGATCCTTGATAGCCCTACCATTCTATATGTGTTTGAACAATGCCAAAGCCCAAGTTCATCAGTTAAACCAGTTAATCTCCATTGGCCCTTGGTGTCAACTTGTTCTTTGGACAAAGTGTCACCTTGTAGGAAGTCTGTAAACCTCTCAGTGCTCCCAGCGTATTAGCTAAGTCCTGAGTTCCATGGAGTTGGATGCCCTAATTCTGCTTTAGAAAGTCCTGGTTCCATTAGTGGTCTCCTGAGAATTCTTCTGGCTTCCCTTTTTGTTTCTTGAGCAGAGTTCAGTCAAGGAGAGGTCAAGAGAGACGATATGTTACTTCCAGTCACTCTATTGGCTCTGGGAACCTCCAACTCTAGGCAGGTTTCTTTGATCTTCTCTGGTCACTTTCTTTCCTTTTCAAGTACATATTTGCTATTCAGCAAAGGATTAAATGACTTCTCAGGAAAAAATGCCAACCCAGAATGACAAGGCTTCCGTGATTCTGAGCCTGACTCTGAACCTTTCCTTTGGAAAACTAATGACTCCACCTATCATTCCCTTGGCATTTAGAGAAGCTACATTAGGTGGCACAGCTCTTTCTACTCAGCTTCTGCTACAGAGCTTCATCTTCAGGAGCCATCTAAGCATTTTTTCCCCAGTAGGAGTTCAGTCTGCTCATTATACCTAATTGCAAAAGAGCTATATTCAGAGCAAGAATAATAATTTCAGATTTTTTAACTGGACATCAAAGAGCAGGAAAGTATGCAGATTCCTAAACACATAAGCATTGAAGATACTACAGGTAAGGTTAAAAAAAATCTGTAATTTTGTAGTGACTAGAAGTTTAATTTTCAAATATTTAAAATGTGCATATTTTATTAAGCAAATGATGTAGAGTTATTTAGTTTAATTTTCTGTAAGTAACTCATAAAGAATTGTCCTAAAAGCTGTGGGTGAGGACTAATTCAATCAAGGGAAACAGGATCTAATGATTGCTTTGTGGGGTATACACTGTATACTCATGCTAATTCCTGCTAATTGTCAAAGAAGAATAGTGGCTTTTTATCAGCAGTTTGCATTTGTGTAATGGTCCTGGTCTACTGGTTTTGTCTCCTTCACTGATAAGGAAAACACCATTTAAAACAAGGAAGAAAAGCAAACCATCCTTTACAGCATTATTTTCTTTTTAGCCTGTCTTGAGAAGAAAAAAACCTAGCATTCTACGGGAAATACTGTTTGATTGCATGAGAAAATATTTAGTAACAAGCAGAGAACACTTGATTATTTCTCAGCTATTTATTCTGCATATTTACAAAATGGACAATAGTATTATTTCCAACATCTGAAGTTGTAAACAAAGTTAATATTACATTTCACACACCATGGACATGACACTCTTTTAAAATATTTTATACTTTAAAAAATTGTTATGATAACACATATAATATTGTAAGTAAGTTTAATTCTTGTAATTTGGAAATTCAGTCAGAAATATTAAAGAATTGTATAGATCTTGAAAGGATAAAATAATCATGCATTTATACTAATTTCTCTTAAGTTGTTCAATTTTATTTTATAAGGAAATTAAGTGGTTATATATTTTTGACAAGTAGTTTTGATAAAGTTAAACATAGATTATTGATATTTACTTAAAGCTTTATAATCATTCAGTGATTGTCACTCCAAGTTAGGCCATCTTTTTTCATATTTTGCAGAAGAATAATTTCCTAAGAAACAACTATTGAGGCTTGGTTATATATGTAAAATTTCAGTCTGGACAGAATTTCTTTTTTTACTTTTGTTTGCTCAATATTTATGTCATTAGTAATAGTAACAGTATCATATATTTGTGTGCAGTGTTGGCAACTGACAAAGTGTTTTAATAAACGTGGCAACAACCCTTTGGGATCTCATTTTGGGGTATCTCATTCTAAGGCAGGTAGATAGACATCCTACAGGTAATAATTGGCAAATTGTGCCTTGGACCTGATTCTTCACAGCCAACTTCAGTGTTCATTTCACTACATTTTATCTATGAAGGTTTTCTTCTAGGGAGAGTTGGTCATGGTCTTACAGTTTTTAACCCTAGTGATTTTGGTTGTTATCATTATGTCTTGCACGTAATAAACAGTCACTAAAGAATATGGGTCAGGCGCGGTGGCTCACACCTGTAATCCCAGCAATTTGGGAGGCTGAGGCAGGCGGATCACGAGGCCTAGAGATGGAGACCATCCTGGCCAACATGGTGAAACCCCGTCTTTACTAAAAATACAAAAAAAAAAAAAAAATTATCTGGGCATGGTGGCTTGTGGCTGTAGTCCCAGCTACTCAGGAGGCTGAGGCAGGAGAATTGCTTCAACCTGGGAAGCAGAGGTTGCAGTGAGCCAAGATAGCGCCACTGCACTCTAGCCTGGCAACAGAATTAGACTCTATCTCAAAAAAAAAAAAAAAAGGATTGTGGAAGGAGGTGATGAAGGAAGGAAGGAAATAAGAAAGGAGGGAAAGAAGGAAGGAAGGAAAGAAAGAAGGGAGGGAGGGGCAGGCTGGAAGGAAGAAAGGGCATGAAGGAAAGAGGGAGTCCTGTTGTGTGGTAAAGGATTTTTGGAGCCCCTAAATGATGATAGTAGTCCCCAAGTTCTCAGCTATTTCAGAGAACTGTCCAGCTTCCCCCGCAATTATCATTTGTCCTGACCTTTTTTGCCAAGGCAGACCAGGTCTAGAGTAAAATACTACAAAATACATTCTCTGGTATTAAAAAGGAATGGCCAAAACCGTAATTACTTTTGCACCAACCTAATAGTAAGTTACTGCTTTACCTTATACTTTCTTCCTTATAATACTGTAGTTGCTGACATACCAAAGAAAGTGTGTTTGGGATAAAGTGGTCACATAAATGGCAAACATGAAAGTAGCATCAGATTTTGTAGTGTTTCTGATGGCTGTTCATTTAGTAGTCACTAGAAGTTTACTCCCAAACTGTGAAAAACTAGCCACAAATCAGAGGGAGACAAGGTTTAGGAAGCACCAAATGAGTGAGAGCTACTTCACCTTCCTGGAACAACTATTGCGAGGGGGGTCATCTTTTATATATTGAAACTTATTTTATCTTCCAAATTTTAGTTTACCTTTAATACAGCTCCTCCCACCTCCCCCAGAAAGAATGCTGTTTGCTCTGTTTGGCGTAGGACCCTTTTTGTCTGTTTCATTATGTCCTGGTTGAATTACCAAATTGAAACTGATTTAGGAACACTGAGTGTGTACGGCACAGAGAAAAAATATCACTGCAAAATTTATAGGTCTGTGTAAGACTGTCAGGGCACTGTGTTCAAAAAAGGAGAGCAAAAGGAAACCTGGCAAAAATCTGAAGAGTGTATGTAGCACCATCTCCATCCTGGGTTCTTCTGACAGTTACAACTTATTCCTGTGCTTGGCTGCTGGTTTGGAGCAGCTGCTTCCAGTCAGTTAACACTTCGCATCACCTGGGAGCTCATTGCTGCCTTACAATTCGTGATCATTTTTTGATCTCACTACTGCTAAAGGATAAAAGTGCTAAGCATAATAATCCATAACTGTATGAGATACTTGCTACTTCATTTCCTTCCAAGAATCAGTTTGCTGTCAAATATCCCATTACTAGTTTCGGGTAATGATCTAAGAAACTTTTAAATGAATATATCAGAGCTAGGGGCTTCAGGATAGCATTACAAGGATAATCATTTCAGGGAGATATATTTTTAAGGCCTGTTAAAAAAGGGTTGTTTCTAGTTTTTAACATATTTGTTCATCGTATTTTGATGATCTCATAAGATCAGAAATTCTAAGGAAGAGGTATGTCTGTGTGTTGCTTATATCACTGCTATTTTTTATTGTTAGTTTACATTTTATAAGGAGTGTCTACATTTTGGGGGGAGGTGGAATGTTGGTTTTGTTGTTTTTAGCAAAAGCCTTGGCATTTGTCCTGAGAGAGCCCATGCAGTGTTTGCTGTTCAGGATGCATGAAGGGTAATCTTTAGCAACCTGTCAGAGATGCAAAGGCCACTAGGGTCTGCTTGAGGTTCAGAGTTCCTCTGCAGGACTGCATGGTGACAGCACACCGCAGGTGGCCCATTCAGCACTGTCACATGGGACAGCAAGGATACCCTGCTCCATTTGTCATCCCATGGAATTCTGTCAGCAGTTGAAAGCCTTTAAGCACAAAACCTTTAACATTCAAGGTAAACTTCCTAATTTTTCTTTTTTTTTTTTTTTGAGACGGAGTCTCGCTCGGTCATCCAGACTAGACTGCAGTGGTGTGATCTCAGCTCACTGCAACCTCCACCTCCCAGGTTCAAGCGATTCTCCTGCCTCAGCCTCCTGAGTAACTGTGACTACAGACACCTGCCACCACGCCCAGCTAACTTTTGTATTTTTAGTAGAGACGGGGTTTCACCATGTTGGTCAGGTTGGTCGCAAACTCCTGACCTCATGATCTGTCCATCTCGGCCTCTCAAAGTGCTGGGATTACAGGCGTGATCCACCGCACCCAGCCAACTTCCAATATTTTTAAAGGCAATTGCCATGGATGAAAATATTAACACATAGCACCTAAATAAGTAGTTTTTCACATGAAAGGATAATATTATGTTAAAATTATATGCTGTGTGATATATAGAAATGTTGTGTACTCCACGATTTTACAGACCAAACAGTGCAAATCGTGTTTCCCCTCTTCTTGAAGAAGATGTTAAAGTATAACTGATAATTGATGGTAAAAATCACCTGTCTACTCATTCTTTCTTATTTTCCTTTTGTTTAGTTTGTTTGCTTTGTAGGCCTGGAAAAGATGCCTTGGAATGTCTTTTGAAAATAAGTTTTTGTTGGAGTAATAAAAAATTAGTCCAATTCTTATTTATCCATAGTAATGATTCCAGAATAACATGCATCTCCTTAGAAATAAAGTTCTCCTTTAAAAAAATAAATAAATAGCATACATCTTTGAAGTCCCCAGATGTCCATTGTCAAGCTTTTTTTCTCATTGATACATACCCAAATTAAGAGCCTTCCCTACTTGCCCGTTAATATTTGCTGCTATTCATTGAGTGCTAGTTTTTTTGTTTTGCTTTTTTTTTTTTTTCGGCCAATTCCTTTATCTAGATTATTTATAATCTCTACAGTATTCTGTAAGAGTGCCATTACCCCTGTTTTCTTGATGGGAATATTGAGCATCTGAGTGGTTAAGTGACTTATTCAAAGCCAGTAGGAGACAACATTTGAACCACATCTGTCTCCAAAGTCCAAGTTGTTTTGAGTGTCTTTTGCTGTTATTTGAAAAAGCCATGCTGAGATCAATGAAAGAGGTCAAAAAACATGCCTTAGACAGGATAATACGAGGCAAGCAAGGCCATGAGTAATTCAGAAATGGAATAATCAGATGTTGAGTATTCTAGTCAGATAGAATAAAAATGAAGCAGGGGAGAAGACAAAATTAGGTTATATGTCACAACAAAATGTAGACTTTCGAAGGAAATGAACAGGAAAGGCAGAAGAAAATGGAAAAGTAATATATGGCAGGTCAGATAAAAGTAAACAAGGGCATATGAAACTCACATGCAAATAATAAAATAGAAATTAGTAAGGAAGACAGACAAGGAATGAAAAATTCATAAGAATGTATCAGTAGACAAGAAAAAAAATTGCCTCTAAAGATAGTTGTTTTTTTTTTTTTCCTAAAAGAGTATATAGAATCTACACTGGCTTGATATTACTGGTTTTGCTTTTCATCCTGATAATATCATTGATAAACATTGTGTACATCAGACTATTTTTGGTTGGGACTGAGTATTGCCCATGGTGTTCCCAATGATATGAGAAGCAGCATCCTGGTACTAAATGCCCTGGTGGCCTGGGGCTGAGAGGTTTGGCCTTGTATAATTCATGCACCCACTTTCACGTAATGTGAAATTTGACAAGTGAATGTTAAGTTCATTATATGAAGGTGTTGCAAACCAAACTTGAAACATATTTCTACCTCTCATTCTAAATGGAGATATTTTGTAGTGTTTTAGTCTACATTTACAGTGATATTAGACTCTTTCCATTTCCCTAAAAGTATGATGACATTTGGACATTCAACCATGTTCCTCTAAGAAATTAGTAGAAAAGAAATTTAGTAGAGAATGAATTATAATCTGCATGTTAATATGTATCTGACTAATAATCTGTAACGTTTTCATTTGGAACAAATAAGCCAACTTGTGTTTCTTTTTCAATATATATGTCATGTCTAAAAAATATAGTCAATAGGCATGTAAAACATTTCAAAAATAAATAATTTTATCAATTAATTGCCATCAAAAATAGATGTCTAAATTGAGCTGCACTTACATGACTTTATACTATTACCTTGAACCTTCCTGAGAAATGTATTTTACTTAATGACAATAGAGCTTCTCTTTTCCAACTACCTGGAAGATAAGATATTGGTTTAAAAATGTTGAGCCCCTTTTCCTATTTAGTTATTATAAAATTAGTTAACTCTATAATACTCTCTTTTATAATTTGATTCTATGTAATTAGACCCACAAACTGCTTAACTTCTTTGCTATTGTTTGTAAGGTCTGCAAGTGTAGTGAAATCTGTACCTTATATGAAGTCTTCCTTTTAGGATTATTTCAGATTAATGGCTGCTTAGAAGGGGAAAAAAAAAGTCAATGTTAACCTTTCTTCTTTCCTCCTCTTCAGCTACATCTACATCCACCACTGGGACAAGCCATCTTGTAAAATGCGCGGAGAAGGAGAAAACTTTCTGTGTGAATGGAGGCGAGTGCTTCATGGTGAAAGACCTTTCAAACCCCTCGAGATACTTGTGCAAGTAAGAAAAGAAATTCTGTGTGTGGCTTATGTCTATAACTCCCTGTTTCAGATGATTCTATGTCTCATGATGTATTGTTGCTTTTTTTCCAGTTTTGTTGCATCATGTTGAATAATGCTGTTTTATATGTAGAGTGTTTTAAAACATTCACACCATTCGTCATCACTCCTCTGTCATATCCAGTATTGTTTTTTGTTCTTTTCAATGTGTGTGAGGTTTTTTTGGGTTTTTTTGTTGTTGTTTGTTTGTTTTTGCCATGTTATTTATATTGTTGCTTTCCTTGTGGTTTTTCTTGTTGTTATTCGAAAAGATGTGCAAATATCACAGAGGCCTATAACTTTTGATATCTACTTTTACATCCAATGTATGAATTAAGCTGCAAGATAATGTCGCTTTCTTGTCCCAGTGATCACCTGCAAAATGAATAAGACAACAAAAAGAAGCAGAAGGGCAGAAGATTATTTACTGACATGTATCTGTTACACTTGGGATTGTCTTATTGTTGCATAACTATTTTTTAAATGAAGTTTAGTTTTATATCGCTAGTAAAAAAAAAAGAGGAAAAAGTAAATTGCATATATTTGGAAATACATTGTGTGTAGCATCCCTGTGGGTGACAACAGTGTTCTTTCATTTGTCTATAGCTCTATCTAGAATAGCACTTTCTTTCCAATGACCTGAAGAAGTGATGCACCATTAAGAAGTATCCAATTTAGGCCCCGGCGCGATGGCTCACGCCTGTTATCCCAGCACTTTGGGTGGCCGAGGCAGGCACTCTTACAGAATTCTGTAGAGATCATAAATAATCTAGATAAAGGAATTGGAAAAAAAACAAAAAACAAAAAAAACCACTGGCATTCAATGAATAATAGCAAATATTAATGGGCAAGTAGGGAAGGCTTTAATTTGGTCAGGAGATGGAGACCATCCTGGCTAACACAGTGAAACCCTGTCTCTACTAAAAATACAAAAAATTAGCCAGGCGTGGTGGCGGGCGCCTGTGGTCCCATCTACTCGGGAGGCTGAGGCAGGAGAATAGCACGAACCCAGGAGGCGGAGCTTACAGTGAGCCGAGATTGCGCCACTGCACTCCAGCCTGGGTGACAGAGCGAGACTCCGTCTCCAAAAAAAAAAAAAAAAGAAGTGTCCAGTTTATTCGCTCTCAAAAGGCAGCATAAGATAGTGATAGTTTCAGTACATTAAATATTTAAACCTTGTAGTAAAAACTAATAGGACTCATTAAAAAGTACATTTATTTTGCCATGCATTTTAAGTCTACTATTGATATTTTGTCCACATGTGGTATATGGACTTAAAATTTGATGTGGGCATAAAAACATATTTAGTGTTTTATTGAAATGATGAAAATACACATTTATTTTGCTGTTCACCAATAGCTGTATCGCAAGAGCAAGGTATTTTAAAAGTCGTTCCTTAAAAAATGTAGCATAGAACATCTAATAAATTTTGCCAGCAGTCCCCAGCTGAAAACACGCAGTGAGACCATTGTTCTAAAGCAGCAATCCTTGTTTTAAAGGAGGGAAAACCATTTTGTCATAAAAATTGTTTTCTGCTAGAATATTGGCATGGGGCTTAAATCTTGACAAGGAAGAACAAGTCTGTTAGACAGGCAATTGAACTGATGGGGCAATTAGCAAAATGAAAAAGGCACCAGAAATAGTGAACAAGGACATGTCCCTTTTACATCACAGAAATACTATATAAATATTTAGTGCCAATTCTAGTAAAATCTTAATTATGTTTATAAGTAAGGAAGTGCATCTTAAAAAACGTATGTTTTAAAGGCAAAAAAGCAACGATCGAAAATGCCATTTTGTAGGCCATGTTTTGTTGCTCTCTGAGCTGTGAGATTGGAGGTGTCTGTAGTGTGCCTGATGGGACCTTTGGCTCTGAACAAGCACCTTCCAGACCTTCTCCTTTCTTGCATTCAAAAGCTCTTCTCTGAAAAGAGTAGATACAGTGCCAAAACAAGACACGTTTTGGTGGTTGTATAGCTGATTTTATAAAAGATAGACAATTTGTAAAAGTAAATATAATCTGTTAGAGTGAATAAAAGACTTGGAGCCGAAACAGTAGAATTCTAATCTCAATTACTAAACATCTCTTTTACAGAAATAAATAATTTTTAAAAGCCAAAGTGAAATGATGATAGGTAAAAGTCTTGCAAAAATATTAAAGCAAGATGAAATACGAGTATGAGGCCAGGTGCATGCCTGTAATCTCAGCACTTTAAGAGGCCAAGGCAAGCGGATCACTTGAGCCCAGGAGTTTGAGACCAACCTGGACAATGTGACAAAACACCATTGCTACAAAAAATACAGAAGAACTATTAGCCAGGCATGGTGGCATGCACCTGTAGTCCCAACTATTCGGGAGGCTAAGGTGGGAGGAACACTTGAGCCCAGAAGGTTGAGCCTGCAGTGAGCCAAGATCATGCCACTGCACTCCAGCCTTGGTGACAGAGTAAGACTGTCAAAAAAAAAAATTAATAAATAAAATAAAAAATAAAAAAGAGTATGTAGAAAAGATCATTCCTTTTAGATCTGAATTATCTCATATGACTATGTTTATTATTTAAAAAATAATCTTAGAGATTCACTTCTTGATCATTAAAATATTCAAATCTATATGCTTTCAGCAGAATAAGAATCTGTCTGATTTAGTCTTTAGTTCTGCTGACTTGCTGTGAATACAGCACAAATATAAGACATCCCCATATTTATCATAGCAAATTGGGATGAACCAGGTTTGTAATTTGTAAGATTTTCTCTGATCAAAATAGAAAATGCCAGAAGCTGAGAAGTATAATCTATAAAATATGAGGTTCGTTTGTTATATGGGGAAACCTTGTTATTTTTTCCTAATCTTAAGCATACAGTGTAATTGTATTTTAATAAATCTCCTTGAAAGAACATTTAAATTATAGCTCCTTAAATTCATCTCCTTTTTAAACAATGTACCCATGTTATCTATGTTTCATATTTTTACTTCTTCAGAAAAGCATCTGAGACCACTATATTTTAATTATAGTAATGAAATGTGATCATTTTTCATCATCGCTTTGCAAAGATTTACAAGCTGAGTGAGTGCATGTGATAGTTTCTGCATACCTCTAAGGAACCAGGGCAGTTCTTTTCCACATATTAATTTCAGCTGTTCTTTAGCCCTCCCATGTCCAATACAAAACATGCAATCGCGTAAGTGCTGTTCAGTTTTTTCATTTTAATATTGTGCCAACAACTGTAATTTTTCTTCACTCAGCACAGTTTCTCATTAAATCTTAAGCCTAATCCAGAATTGAAAACTTGCTATATTTTAAAAATCTTGAAGTGAAACATTTGTTACTCTTCTAATAATTATTAAAGCCCCAAGCCTTGAATGAACACTGCATCCTCCCTAATTGTCTAGTGGATCATTCTTGCCTTCTAGTTCTAAGAAAATTATACCTTTTTTTTTTGTAATTAGGATCTTTTAGGTAAGTGTTTTAAATTATTACTGGATCTTATCAGAAAGAAAATCTCTGACATCTAGGATTTTGATAACTTTCCCCCTCCTTTGAGATGGTGACTTTATTCATACATTAAAGCAAGCCAGAACCTTGACGGAAGAATTGGAGAGTATATTTTACATCCAAATATTTCAAACCTTTCTTGTTAAATGAAACTTTTTCTTTTAAAAAAATCCTGTATGTAAAACATCTATAGCACTAAAATAATCACTACTGAGAATTTAAACACAGACATATTATACTAGGTCTTATGATAATACATTGTTCACTAGACCACTTGAATAGAAACAGAAGACATAAAAATACTGCATTGGCTCATCACGGTCCTGTCTATGGAGCCAGTTCATAGTTTCCATATGGTCTATCTGTCTAGAGCTAAGCATTGCTGAAGCTTGAGCCACGTCATTGAAAATCAGCTTTATCCCTGACTAAAGACATGACTCAGAAACACCACAAGCCTGGAAGTTTCCAAGCAGTCTCTCTGGTCACCTAATCTGCTGTTGTCTTCTTGGGAGTTGAAGTAGAAGATTTTACAACAAGTCTCTTTTGTCTCTTTGCTTAGAACAAGGTGTTTCGAATGGATTAAACATATTAGCAGTGAAACACTTCTCTGAGGAGAGGTTTCCGGATTGCTTGGACCTCCTCCTGGGGATTGTGTGGCAATTTCAGTGGTAGTTCTCATCTTTTATATTTTTTTCTCTACAGTAATTTAAAATTTATTCTGTGGAAAAAATAGTTACTATTCCAGATTATATAAAGATGAGAAAAGAATCATTCCATTTTGTACCCTCTGATGCTTTATGTGGTCCTATGGTTCAAAGAAACAAGATACATGAAATCGAACATGAAATTGTCCAGTTTTCCTCTTGCATCTTTTCTTTATTTTTGTATATCTGTTCTTCTGAACAGTTTCAGTGGAGAAGTACTTTGGAAGATGTTGATGTGATTTTTTTTAATCGAAAAACTATTTTATATCAGGCTGTGCTTGTAAGTCCAAAATGTTGTCCAGTGGACAGATGTGCCTTCATCTGGAGGGGATTAGAGTTTTAAACTACCAATTTTGGTGAACAGTCTTGTATCCTTTCACTTCAACTCTCTGGACAATAAATTTATTTATAACATGAAGTTAATATGTTCTCCAAATTTCTTCCCAGGGAGTCAGTGAAATTAAAGGAGTTCATTTCTGCTAAAGTACTTTTAACTCTGGGGAAGCAAAATTTATTTTTCCTTATAATAAAAAGTAAATGGTAGTATTGCATTCTCTCAGTAGACATTGGAAAAATATATACACCTGTTTTAACAGACTGTGTTATCATGTTTAATTTCTTTCTTTTTTTTTTTGAGACGGAGTTTCGCTCTTGTTGCCCAGGCTGGAGTGCATTGGTGCAGTCTCAGCTCACTGAAACCTCTGCCTCCCAGGTTCAAGCAATTCTTCTGTTTCAGCCTCCCAAGTAGCAGGGGTTACAGGCATGCACTACCATGCCCAGCTAATTTTTTGTATTTAGTAGAGATGGGGTTTCACCATGTTGGTCAGGCTGGCCTCGAACTCCTGACTTCAGGTGATCCACCCACCTTGGCCTCCCAAAGTGCTGGAATTACAGGCATGAGCCACCACGCCTGGCCCGTGTTTAATTTCTAATTCTTTATTTAAGAGTAGCAGTTTTATTTGGTTTGTTGGGACCACCAGCTATCTTTATAACTTTTCTTTGATAGATCATTTAATATTTCTGATCGTTAGTTTCCTTATAATGTAAAAACAACAAAAAATGAACTTAATTTGGAAAGATGGAAGGTATCTATAAACATAGACTTTTATAATTTTGTATAATGAACGTTTATGAAGCCATGTAGGGTCTTATTATATTATACATTATTATAAGAGACAGGTGTGAAAAAACATAACCGTAGGAGATAAAATCACAACAAATATAATACATTGTTTGATAAATGAAATATTCATCAAACTTGTTTGATAATATATATTATGTAAATGAAATATTTATCACATTATGCCTGAAGTCGCAGTTTTTTAAATTTTTGCAATCAGACCTTGGCGATGACCTTGAGCAGTAGGATATTAAAAACTCCCACATGCTTAGTGTTCCAATAATGGAACACTAGGCATAAATGGGTTAGCATTTGTTTATAGAACAGCTATTTGCCAGGCATTTTTTAGAACACAGAGAAAATGTAAGGAATGATGTCTGATCTCTGGGAACTCAGTCTGTTTAAGAAAATGAAATTGCTAAAATAGAAAATCAATAAGTGAATATATGCCAAATGGTACAATGCTGACTATTAAGGTAATACAAATTTAAAGAAGGTAAAGAAAAGACCGAAATAAGTTAATGAAGACTTTTTAAATATAATGATCATTTATAGAGTCTTTCCTTTATACCAGGAAGGCATTGTGGTTGTAAGAATTCTTTCTCTGAGACACGGTAACATGCAGCCTAATTCTAGGAAGTAAAACAAACGAATGAAATAAAGAACTAAGTTAAACAGTGGAGCCACTTAATGATCTCTGAAGGTCCAGCAGAGGACTTTGGGTATATTAATAGCTAGTAGGGAGTCATAGTAACTTCTGGAGCAGGAGAGTGGCACCATAGACATAGCAGATGTTTAGGGAAGCGAGTCTTCCGTACAGGCTAGAAGAAGTCTGGGGACTAAGTAAGATGGGAAGAAAAAAGTCAAAGACATCAAAGGCACTAGCTAAGGTTAACATTTTATAAAATGCTGACATAATGATGCTGATGATAGTAACTTTTATAATATGTATTAGTAGTTGGATTAACATAATTAAACAAGGGGGAAATGGTACAAACTCATAGTTGTGTCCTGCAGTCTCATCATCATGGCTGCAGAAAGAGAAATTTGGAAGAAATAAACAGGATATGTACTGGGTTAGAATTTCCTGTCCATAAGAACACACTGCTAACTCCAATCCCAGCCTAGAAGAGTTCTTTCTTGAGAATCAGTGTTACACTTGCCTGTAATACTTCTCTGTTCTTGAATATTGTAACATTTAACAGATACAGACAGTATTTGTGACAGCAAGTGGTGGGACTCATGTGGCTCTACATAATGCGCTCTTCAGACAACTGTGTCTTCTATTTCTTTCATGTCCTCATGTATCTAGAATCCTACTATGTGCTTATGAGGAATTTATTAACTCATTTAGCCTTTAAATCACCGAGGTAGAGTTGAAGAAAATTCTTTAGTATTTATAGGATTCAGTTCAGGTGTAGTTTTGCCTAAAATCAGGTACATTGGCTAAGTGTTCTGAATAGCTTCGTTCCTCTCTTATAAAAATCAGCTGGGCAGCTATATACATTTATTGAGCTCCTGTGAGACAAGCTCTGTGCTCATGCTACTTATAAAGTAGTGAACAAAACCATACTGGTCTTTGCCTGATGGAGTCTGTAAGCTACTGCAAGTAACCATCATGTTTCATATAATTAATTGAATTACAAATCACAGGTTTGCCAAGTGCTATGAAGGGTATTAAGTGAGCTAAGGGAAGGTACAATGAAAGACCTAGTCAGAGGCTGACTCTGCTCCGTGGAAAAAAGAATAAAAAAGGAGTATGCAGTCATTCTCTTGAGATGTATACAGAGTCAATTTAAAATATTTCATTGTGCATATATACCACATTTTCTTAGTCCATTCATCTGTTGGTGAACACTTACGTTGATTTTATAACTTGGCTATGGTGAATAGTGGATTTTTTATAACTTGGCTATTGTGAATAGTGGATTTTATAACTTGGCTGTTGTGAATAGTGGATGAATATTTTAGCTAGATTGATTTAATTATTCCACGTTGTATTCATAAATCATAATATCATTTTCTACCCCATAAATATATACAAGTACAAATTGTCAATTTACAGGAAAACGAATACACAATTTTGAAATATTTATATTGAACGGTTTAAGGAAAAAGTGAATATTTAGATGTTTTATCACAGAATGAGGCTGGTGAAGTGGATAGAGCTATAAAGCCCCTCAGAACCCCTAAGCTGTTTGACAAGACAGGGAAACTTCCTCCAGAGAGGAAAACCAAACCACAAATTAGCAGTCGATATGTCATTGTGTCACAATGACATGGAGATGTATGGGATGTAGATTGATCCCATATCCGATGAAATTGTTTGACTCCCAACTTAAGGATTCATCATGTAGAGTAAACATGGGCAAGAGTTTTAGTCTGCAGATGAGCTTTTCAGAGCAAGCTGTGCAAACAGAGATTTGGGAAGGGCACCAAGGTTCAAACAAGAAGTTAATTCACAAACACTGCCACCCTCATTATTGGGATTGTGTGTCCTGGACATTGAAAAACAACATTTGAAAAGCCAGGACAACTTAGGTTTTTGTTGTGTTTTGTTTTTTTCTCAGCATTTACCCATGAGTCTAGTGTGGCCACTCTATGTATCCTCTTATCTCATGGATTGGAAACTAGTCCCCAGATTATCATTAAAAGGAAAATGGAGGATATATACTGTCTGAACAGTGGTGGGGAGATATAGGTTGGATCTGAAGGAAACATTACTGGAACATTTTATATTTAATATTTTCTTTAATGATGTTAAAGAGGGCATTCCTTTGGGGAAATAAATGTCTTTTGCAGATGATGCTAGAAAGAACACTAAAACACAAATTAGAAAAGCATATACAAACCTCGAGAAACTTCACTTAAAGGTAGATAACAGAATGAGGTTCATCTTGGAAAAATGCAGACTAATAGTAACAATACATTTGGGAAAGAATAATCTACAACACAGATACTCAGCCAGTGAGTGGGCGAGTTCTAGACAGAATGCTGAGCTGGCTAAGAGGTGAGAAAAGTCCGTGTTTGCAACACAATACTGTAGGAAAACAGACCAGCAGAGTTGGAGCTGGCGTAGACACTGCCACCTCGAGTTTACAAAGAGAGAGAGCAAAGACTTTGGTGTCTGATGCTTACTCACCAATATTCCTTGATAGAGATGTGTTGACATTTCCATCATTTAATATTTGTAAACATAGACATCAAATAATTTCAAATACCACAGCTAATATTGAGGAAAAGCAGACAGATAACAGGGACTTTTCATTTTTTCACAAAGTATTTTTTAAATTGTCCTAATATTTCACTGTGGAGTGATGACTAGAGAGAGAGGAAAGAGCAGCTGTATTTTTTTTCTTCTTGTTCCTGATCAAGGGAGGGTTTGATGAAAATGAAGCTGAGAAATAAAGAGAAAGGATGTCTAAGGATGGTTTATAAATTGACCATAAATATGTGGTTTATAAAATTAACGAACCCTAGCCAGAAGTCTCTTGGGGCCCGTGAATATCTCTGAGTATGTCTAGAATCTCCACCAAGAAAAAATGGAAAATAATTTATTCAATTGAAATATAAAAAATACACCAAGCATGAAATTTATTTCAAAATATATGCATCTATGATTGATTACATAGTAAGCATATCAGGATATTAACAGTGTATTGAAGTTATTATTAGCCACAGTTTTTATTATACTGGTGCTGGGCAGAAGTTTGGTGAGAAGAATGCACTGCTTTATTGAATCCGAAGTAAACCGGTATTTCACTAACCGTATTTAAATTCAAGATAACAGACTTAAAACTGCAAACATTATGTTAAAGGATTTTATTTGCGGGAGGGAGTCTGTGAGAAGGATACTGGGAGTTTCTGTAAAAATTATTTGAGGGCAGGCACGGCAGCTCATGCCTGTAATCCCAGCACTTTGGGAGGCCAAGGCAGGCGGGTCACCTGAGGTCAGGAGTTCGACATCTGCCTGACCAACATGGCGAAACCCCATCTCTACTGAAAATATAAAAATTAGCTGGGTGTGGTGGTGCATGCCTGTAATCTCAGCTATTGGGAGACTGAGGCAGGAGAATTGCTTGAATCTGGGAGGTGGAGATTGCAATGAGCCGAGATCTTGCCACTGTACTCCAGCCTGGGTGACAGAGCAAGACTCTGTCTCAAAAAATTAAAATAAAAAAAAATCTGGGAGTCCACAGAGGAGAGTGTATCATAAACTATAAAAATAACAGATGTTCAAGATTGACCTGTGCTTGGCAAATCAATTAACTGTATGAAAATCTTTCTTTTTTTTTTTTTTGAGATGGAGTCTCGTTCTTTCACCCAGGCTGGTGTGCAGTGTCACAGTCTCTGCTCACTGCAACCTCCGCCTCCCAGGTTCAAGCAATTCTCCTGCCTCAGCTTCCCAGTAGCTGGGATTACAGGTGCCCACCACCATGCCCAGCTAATTTTTGTATTTTTGATAGAGACAGTCACCATGTTGGCCAGGCTGGCCCCGAACTCCTCGCCTCAAGTGATCAGCCCACCTTGGCTTCCCAAAGTGCTGGGATTACAGGTGTTAGCCACCACACCCTGTCTGAAAGTTTTGTTTGATAAAATTGTTGATCAGATACGGACACTGTGGTCTGATCTAAAGTTCATTTTCACAGACATTTTGTGAGAGCCCACTATGAGCCAGGCACTGTGCTAGGCATGAGAGATACAAAATGATCAGAATGTGATCACTGACAGAATGTGATCAGTGTGTCACAGATCATCACAATACAGATAAGTGCAGTGAACGAGGTCAGGATAGGGTGCAATGCAAGAGCCAAGGAGAGAATTCTCCCCAGAGCATAGAAGTGGGTGATGGGGAGGTGGAGGGTAGGGAAAGAGTGATGCCTAAGTTCAGAAAAAAAACTGTGAATTTTCACTCCATTAATAACAAATATAGAACAAACATGATCATATTAAGAGCAAATACTAAAATTTTTTAAAACCCTGATTTCCATCTTCTAATATTACTGATTAATGAAACAAATGCTATATACATATATATATATACACACACACAGACGCACACACATACACACATACATGTATATTTAAAGCTACAACAAGTACTTGTTATTCAGATCCTTAGATTATTCTCAGACATAAAATTCTTGGAATTTGCTCAAACTCATGCCAAAGCTTATTTTTCAAAATCAGCTTTGATTTACTATTATTCTTATCTTCCAGGAAAGTGATGGATCGAATGTTTAACATACAATGTTGATAATAGAAATGTATCAGAAGCCAGTCTCCCTAGTCTGTTAGAAGTAATTCCATAGAGTTTCACAGAGCTTATAGATCAACTGGGTTTTCATTTGCATGTGCTTTCTCTACACAATCAATGCAGTGTGCAGTTTGCTTATGCAGAAACTATCTCAGTTTCTGCTTTTCCCTTCCATCTCATTTGGCAACAAATTTAGATGTCTCTGAAGGCTACATCCTTTTCTTGCTGAACACTTGAGTTGCTTAGGCACTTGCAATTTGTTTTACCTCAACAATTGTCTTAAAAATCCATTTTATCAAAAAGGATTTTTAGAAGTCCTTGAGTTCTATCGTCCCTGACTGGTAATGCATTCAGAAGAAATGATGTTGGGGTTTTCTAGCAGTGATTCCATGTGTTAGGATAAGTATCGTTTCCCAGAATCTTAGTGGAAAAAGAGGTCTTTGATAATCACTTAATTACAATGAGGCCCGGTAAAGCCAAATAGCTTGTCCATGGCCAAACAGCAAGATACCACAGTGCCGAAAGATGGCCTTTGCTTCCCTTTTCCCAGTTCAGGGTACCTTACATCTTGAACTTTAATCTACATCCACATCTCTTAGGGATTTTGTTAAAATGAAGATTCTTATTCAATAGTTCTGGGCTATGGCCTGCGTTTACACTAGCATGCTCCTAGGAGATGCTGATGCTGTCAGTTCTGAGTAATAACAGGGTCTTATAACACTAAGAAACAATGATGAGAAAATTCATCTCCCAAATGAAGATAAATACTAGCAAAAGGATAGTTCTGGTTGAGAAGTAGCTGGTAATTCCAAAAAATGACTTGCATACCTCAAGTAGTTCTAGTGTTTCTATACCCAGTTTTCCATATGATTTTATGATAGAGATAAGCCATCATCTCATGCTAGCTTCCTAGGAAACATCATGTTAGAAATTCATAATAATTAGAAAATTGATTGGGTAGGATTTCTGACTCACTTTACCTAGTTGTCCTGTGCCCTCTGATCATAGAACTAATTATAAGATGCCTAATGACAATTTCCTTATAAATACCTTCCTTCTCCTAAGGAACTCGTGATTCCTCAGCTGTTTGTTAATTTCACGATTCTTACTTACATAGGGGCATTTCCTGCCCTGAGTGACTGTGTGGTGTGTGTGTGTTTCTCTCTTACACATACACACACACACACACACACACAGCATGTTCACATATCTTACACCATGTTCTTTTGTTAGAAACAAGTGAATTATTGTGTGCTCAATATGAGAATGTTAACTTTTATCAAGAATGCAAAGAAGCAGGATGAAATGATGATTATTGAATACATCATTAACTCTGGAAACACCTGCTTTAATTACAGCGTTTGTCTATATGAACTTACAGTCCTGGTTGAGAAACAAATAAAAACCCCATTTACTTCAGAAATGAATTTGTCAAATAAGTTATATGAAAAAACGTTCCCATGTATTTTTTCTTATATACATTCAATAAGAATGTGAAGAAATGGTGTCTTTTTGAGAAATGACCCAACCTCTTTTTTTTTTTTTTCTTTGAGACAGGGTCTTGCTCTTGTTGCCCAGGTTGGAGTGCAATGGCACGATCTCAGCTCACTGCAATCTCTGCCTTCCGGGTTCAAGTGATTCTCCTGCCTCAGCCTCCTGAGTAGCTGGGATTACAGGTGCCTGCCACCACACCTGGCTATTTTTTGTATTTTTAGAAGGGACAGGGTTTCGCCATGTTGACCAGGCTGGTCTCAAACTCCTGACCTTGTGATCTGCCCACCTCAGCCTCCCAAAGTGCTAAAATTACAGGCGTGAGCCACCGCGCCCGGCCAAGCTTATACTTCTTATTGATACATTTCTCTAGGTAGCTCTTCCTCTACTCCCTGCAGCGAAAATATTCTAAACAAAAATCATCAGTTTATTTATATGAAGGTGTTTCCAAGAGTTTAAAAGAGCCGTGTCAACATAAGATGCTTGTTGTTTAAGCTTAAATACATATTCACAAGGCAAAAAATCTGGAACTGCTAGTATTTTATCTCGCAGGCCATTTTCATAAAGTAGGTGAATTACATATACCAAGTCATTTGGTGATTTGGCTTGAAGGGAAACCAAATTGGTTTCCCTATATTGGTTACCCTGTATTGGTAACAAAGTACAGTTTTGTTCGTATCTCTTTGATGCCAAAAATATAGTATGTATTCTTATTTACTCTGTAGAGAAAAGGGTTGTGTAAAAATCACTAGGTGTGAGCTACCAGAGCTAACTTAGGCTCTTTGCATGATGGTTGCTGTATAGATGAACTATTAATAATAATTATGATGATGGATGTTGAGGATTCAAAATGAGGGACTTTCTATCTGTAAGTATATTGCTTCCTAGAACCTTTCAGTGGCCCTTTTTATTCGAGGATGATACTGGTAAAATCAATCCTATTTAAAATGCTTTAGTTATTAGAGTAACAGCAACAAAAAAATGGCAATTATAAAGAACTTCCATATTTAAGCACAGCCCCATTGCATGACCTTAAGAACAATATTGTATTGAGATTCTAGAATGCTGATAGGTAAATATATATGAGTGAATAACATGTAAATTTTATACAGTTTTAAAAACAGTTTTACCTTAAATGCAAAATGACATGTATTAAGTACTTCTGCATAAGAATAACTGATCTAAATTTTAAAATGTATTTATTTTTGATTTGGGATAATACAATTAAGTGAAATTTGTCTTGATAAAAATCTGTTTCTAGTATCTTTGAACATTAAAAACAAGAGTTTATTTGTAATATCTTCTTAAAAAAGAGGGAATGTAGTTTTTCTTGTCAAAAATCATTATAATGTGAAAGTACTTGACTTCTATTGTTTAATGACTTAACTTGTAACATAAAACACCCATGAAATGAATACAAAATTGAAATAAGTATATAAAAGAAAAAAAAAGCTCAAGATAATTTATTGATAAGAGACAGGGATGGAATTATGTTAGCACTTATGAAAACCAGTGTTTTAACATAGTGAGAATCACTGTTCAGTGGCAAATAGGGTCATGCCACAGGAAAACTGACAGCTCTCTGGGCCTTGCCGCCTCTTATTCCACATTTCAACTTCACTCTGGTTAAATTTCAGTTAACCAATCATTTGAAGACTGAAGCAAACAACAACAAAAATCTGTAACCCACAGTTTTCGTGGGACATGGTTTTCTAAATGTTGTGTCTTTTCTTTTCTTTATATTGCTTGGTACCAGATCATTTTTAGGAATCTCCATATTCCGTAGGAGGAAAATTGCCAGTCTGAAAGCTCAGTGTCTTTAGCATTTTTTTTGTTTACCACATTTTTGCCCTCTAGGTGCCAACCTGGATTCACTGGAGCAAGATGTACTGAGAATGTGCCCATGAAAGTCCAAAACCAAGAAAGTATGTTAAAATAATCTGAAATTTGCTTTCTCCCCCAACTACAGCAACAATCACTACCACTTGGTGCTTTTACAGCTCAGTTGCAACTGATTCATTTTGTTCTGATTATGGCTTAACCTCTCAAGGCATAAATCCATTCAATATTACCTTATTAACTGTCTCTCAAAGTGGGTCCCTAAGTCATCAATTTACAAGAATGGCCAGTCACGATGGCCTGTGATGCTGACAAACCATTGCAGGCAAGCCAACCGAGAAACATTTTCTTCCAACGTGTGTGACCAAAGCCATCAAATGGAAAACTGAGATGAATAAAATGTCAGATTTCATTTTAAGGAGTTCCCTTTGAAAGAAGGCAACCACTTAAAATGCTGGGATCTTTCCGTCATACCAACTTAAGAACTGCATTCTGTCCAAATTTTTAACCATTTGGGGGAAGTGCCAGAGCCTGAAAGCCATAATCAGGGCAAAGATTCGGTTCCTGAGGGTGAACCCACCAAGTTTCAGTCAAATGACACTGAAGGAGCTTCTTTCTAGCATATATTCACCTCTTCTCTTTTTCTCTGTTTTTTCTACCATTGTTTTTTTGTTTCTTCTCTCAGGTGCCCAAATGAGTTTACTGGTGATCGCTGCCAAAACTACGTAATGGCCAGCTTCTACAGTACGTCCACTCCCTTTCTGTCTCTGCCTGAATAGGAGCATGCTCAGTTGGTGCTGCTTTCTTGTTGCTGCATCTCCCCTCAGATTCCACCTAGAGCTAGATGTGTCTTACCAGGTCTAATATTGACTGCCTCTGCCTGTCGCATGAGAACATTAACAAAAGCAATTGTATTACTTCCTCTGTTCGCGACTAGTTGGCTCTGAGATACTAATAGGTGTGTGAGGCTCCGGATGTTTCTGGAATTGATATTGAATGATGTGATACAAATTGATAGTCAATATCAAGCAGTGAAATGATAATAAAGGCATTTCAAAGTCTCACTTTTATTGATAAAATAAAAATCATTCCACTGAACAGTCCATCTTCTTTATACAATGACCACATCCTGAAAAGGGTGTTGCTAAGCTGTAACCGATATACATTTGAAATGATGGTAAGTTCATTTTGATTCAGAATGTGTTATTTGTCACAAATAAACATAATAAAAGGAGTTCAGATGTTTTTCTTCATTAACCAAACAGTTTGCTTGAGGCAATTTTTTTTAAAAAAGCATCAAGTAGGAAAATTAAAAACAAACATTTCACAGCAAATGAGATATCCTGGCTTCTGTTTACGTTGCTTAGGGAACAAGTAATTCAGGCACTAGTTTAAACAATGATTTATTTATGTTAGCATTTCTTTATGTTAGTTTCAAAAGTAATTTAGAATAAAATAGTTACTGTTATTTGTTTAAATATTTATTATTTTGAGATATAACAACTCAACTATAGGATAAATATGTGTGTGTGTGTATATATATATATATATGTAACTTAAGGCAAAACTGGGAAATTTGGATAGATGTTCGTGGCTTCATGAAGTTTTGAACATCATTCCCAGTAGACCCAATTCACATTGTACATAATTATATAAACCAAACCATGTATTTGTCCTATTGTGAACTGGGTTTATAACTTCTGATCCTGGAGCTTTCCAAACAGTGCATTTAAAATGCATATCATGTAGTTATCCATGTAGATGAAAGAATGGCAATTTTTCTTCTGTAAAGGTTCAGAGAGCAAATATTTTAGGATCTGTGGTGGCACCATCACTGTCACAACTCAAACCTACTATTGTAGCATGAAAACAGCAGTAAACAATGCATAAAACTGATGTGCATGGGTGTGTTCCATTAAATCTTCATTTACAGAAGCAAACAGTGGGCTGGATTTGTCAACCACTGATTTAAATTGTCAACTGCTCATCCTGAAAAATATGTCACATAGCTTACTGCAGTTTAAATTCATCTAACATAAGAAATAGTGATATAAGCTGGTTATTTAAGGGTCCTAAAAGAATCCAATTTACCCTTGTTCTGATGCATGCAGAGAATAAGTTTCTGTAATTCCTGTTAACAGTCATAGAAGTTTCCAGAATAAATTCTATTATGTTTTATGGTAAGATTAGACCCGTAATGTGCAATCATTTATTTAGGGAGGTAGTATTTATGTATTTACATAGGCTACATATCAAAGACAACTTCCTAGGCCATTTTCTGTTGTGAAAAGTTTGTAAATTGGCATTGTAAAATTTCCAAAAAGCCTTCACTTTATTGACAAACATTTAAATAATATGTATTTAGTAGGGAGAATTTTTCTATCCACAGCTAAAGCAAATAGCTTGATTTAATTTTTAAGTTAATTTTTTAAAGATAGGATAGAAGATAAAAATAAAAGGGAAAATAGAATGTTATTTAATACCTTAAAGCATTTCTCTTAGAAATGTGTATTTGTATTTAAATAACATAGATTTGACAAATCTATGTGGCTAGATAAATACAGTAAAATCCTACTTTAGATTTTAATGACAATTCTCATCACTTAAGTTACATTTACATTTTTGGTGTTAGAGTTTTACTGTGCCTTGAAGGCAATGTTCAGGCACTATATAAACAAAAGCATTAAAAAATGAAGCTATTTGACAGTATAATTATGTAGTTAGATCTGACAGTGGTAACCAGAGAAAATATTTTCAACTTCTCTTTTAGACCATTTGCTTTTTCAGAAGATATCATTTTAAAATAGCCACTATGTATTTGTGAAGTTCAGAGTGTGATTCCTTAAATAAATTCTTTAGTACGCTTTCAATGCCACTTTTGGATGACATCCAGGAAAACAGCATTCATATTTAACTTGATTTAACAAAGATTGATTGCACATTTATGAACAATATATATAATGGCTGTGCAGCAGAGATGCCTCATGTCTGGAAAAGCAAGAGCTTCCAATCAGAAATTGCTTTCCAGTGTTGTCTTACCGAGTTAATGTTCTAACCTCTATGTCTTAAATTTTCAGTTTTTATCTCTGCAAACCCCTACACAGAAGGCAGAAAAATAAATTTGTGCTGCTCTAAGAACTTTATGTTCAAGTAGCAATGAAAGCCAGAATAAAGATAGAGAATGTCACCATAGTGACCGTTTTAAAATTTAATTGTTTGTAGTCTTAAAGTCTGGAAAACATAAATTTTGAACACAAAATGGGAAAAGATAGGCCCTAGCTTCAAAGAGAAACATTCAAAACTTACCACACTGCATTTTCAGTTGAAAAATAACATTCTAAAGAATGAATAATTTTTTAAGTTTATTAACATGAAACTTACATTATTCAGGTTTGATACAGTGATTCTGGTCAGAATGTCCAGGGGCCGTTTACTGATTTATAAAAACTGACTTAAAATATGAAAGAGAGGGACAAATGTATATTTTATAAGGCAGCCATTTGCCTTGAAATACAACATTATATTTATAGTACTTTCTAGGAAAATATTGTCAAGGTTAGTCAGCTTCAAATTTGACCTAACCTGACACAGAATTCCTAGTTGAAAAAAATTGTGTTCATCAATATGTGGTGTGGGGTGTGTGTGTGTGTGTTCGTGTGTGCACACATATACATGTGTATACAGGCACTCCATAATCAATGTATAGATTTTATGGCAGAAAAAAGGAAAAGCACTCATACTTTCAATAGTTAGGGGCAGTACAGAGCAAGTATGTCATATATAAACTAACATACAATAGGACCTAATTATAGACTAGCTCAAATTTAGAATATTTTAAACGATTGTAATTTTAGAACTTTTAGGAACATCTCACACTAAACAATTTAGCAGATATCCTTCAAAGTAGTTTTGAATCACAGGTTACTAGTGCATCCATCATTTGCATGGATTTCTAAATGCAACCTGTTGAAATTATTCTTGTTTATCGAACATGCATCTTGCTAACAGTAGAATAGAGAAACACTTCACCTGTGACAAAATTGCCATAAATTGCAGCCACGTGTTAGTGAAATTTTACTGTGTGTGTGTTTATGAGTGTGCTTATGTGCACATGGAATTTGGAACTAAGGAGAAAGTCTCCTGTTAACATTTCAAAGCGCCCAGTGACACTACGGATTGGCATATGTGAAAAAAAAAAAAAAGTATCTCCATTTTATAAAGGTAAGTCTAAAATTAAAAGACAGACACAAAATTGGTCCTGTTCAGAATTGGCATTGACAGAACTCCTTTCGAAATCTCAGCACTACAGAAAGTCAAGACTTTAAGATTTTAAGTCTTTGAGATGATTAGCCTAAACAGGCCCAAGATGTTAAAGAGAAAAATCCTAAATGTCTTCAAATGTTAACAGAAACCATAATTGCATGGGTATATATTTTTTGTTAAAGAAAGTTGTTATATTGTTCTTTTCTTTAATGCGATTGAAAATCTAAATTAACCTACAGGTTAATCACTTTTCCTCAAGCAATTATAAAATCCTAAGACAAAGGATTTGTGAGTCAATATTTAATAGTTTCTGAAGACTTTTGGATTTAGATTAATTTTTTATATTGCTCAGAGCACAGCCGGAAATCACATGGAGAAAAGGAAACTAGATTGTTTACAGTAAACTTTGTGTTTTTGAATTATTAATTTAATTTGAAAAATGTAGTGGCTAGGCAGGAGTTCAATAGGGAGCATGTGATTCTTAATGAGCCGAGGCCAACATTAGATTAAGTAGAAGAGATAGAAAGTAATAACCTTTTCATAAAATGAAAAGTGCTCGTGTATTCTGCTTTTATTGACTCACAGTGAAAGAAATGTAGCTACCAATAGTAAAAATAAATTAGAGCAGTATTTGCTCTGGGTCTAGTATGACTGATGCATGTTCCCTCTGCTTGTTTCCTTGTTAGGGCTTATGGCCAGAAGAGATTCCAGTTTTAAGTACCAATTTCCCATTGAATTATTTGAAATTGGAGCTGCCTGATATGAATGACTTCCCGCGAAATGAAATTATAGTTAGGCTGACAGACTTACCTATAAAACTGTAAATGCAGTAATATGTATGCATGGGCATGCTACTAATTTTATTGAAGGCTTAACCAAGCTTTCTATGCAACTAATACAGATCATGAGCAGTGTTCACGTAGGCATGGAATCCTGACTCTCTGGAGAGAATTTCTGTAGACATCACTTGATTTTAACCCTTAAATTATTACTGACTGGTAGGAGAAAAAGGAAAGAGAGGGAGGGGGTTCTAGAAAGAAAAGCTGAGTCCCACCTTCATGGAAATGAGTAAGGAAATTTATTATTGACTTCCCTGGAAAATGAATGTTTTCATGTTGATGTTCCAAAGTTTGTATGAAGAAAGCAAATAGGAAAAAAAACGACCAATTTTTGACCAATTGAGTGTTGTATGGAGGCAAGAGAAATTTATCTGGATTTGAATAAATTATTTTTGCTGTGAATATTGTGCAACCAAGTTAATCATAAATAAATCCCGTAGCTTTTAATTTATGAAAAAGATAGCTTATTTGCTTGTGTACCCTGGACCCAAGGCAGAGGAAACTATTATGTATAGTACTTCCCACGATCCTTGTTATGCAGTGTACTTTTTTATATATGTGTGTGTGTGTGTGTGTGTATACTTATAAAAAATCTGGGAAGTTTCATTTCCTTAAAGGGCAGCAAGTTTTTAAATTTTCAAGTATCCCCAGAGCTTACAAAGTTTTTCTGGCCATGAAAGTAGCCAAAAGTAAACAAGAATACAGCAAGTGGCCCAGGGTACATCTCTCGATGTGTCTGCTACACAAGCTGTTAAGCCCTTCTGCTGTTAGCCACATATTTCACATCTCCTTTACTCCCCAAGGACGCCCAGTGAGGCGTGTGTTTGTATAAAAAATATTTTGTTAATGAAAAACTAACATGTCCAAAGTCACTAAACAGGTCCACGGCAGAGGCAGGACCCGAAACCAAGATGATTCCAGCACACTCATCTCCTGCTTTTTCCTTCTCTATATGAGGTACCCAAACACAAGTTTTTGTAAGAGAAACACCCCTCCACGGCATTTTTTTCAAACTTAAGAGATACCTTGCCATATCATTGAATAGCCCTTGTATCTCTTGAGGCAGTGATCAAAGAAAGAAAATGTAGATCTCAGTTGATACGCTGTCTCTCCTTCCCACCTGCTTCTTGACCACACACACGTGCGCATGCACACACGCATGCGCGCACACAGAGAGATAAAGGAAGTCCTAGAGACTTCCATGTCATGAAATTTGATTATCAGTTTTTGTTTTGAGAATGAAAAAATGAAAAGTGTCATCCCCGGAGATTTTTTTTTTTTTTTTTTGGACTTGTTTTCTCCCACTTCCTCATTGGAGCCTCTGCAGGTTCTGCTGTTCTTGCAATCCTGGAGTCTCCACAGTCCCAGCTGCCAGGATTGCTGGCTGTTGGCTCATACCTGTGCATCTACTTCCCTGGGCAGCCCTGCAGATCCTCCGAGTGGCTGTGAGAATGGGAGTCCAGCATTCTGGAGAAGTGATTTCGCTGACTCTCTGTTATTTAAAGGAGTAATAAGTTAAGATGAAAAACCCTAGAAATTGGATCTTTCCCACTTATTTTTTCTTTACAGTTTGAAAAAAGTGAGGCGTAGAATTGTCCTATGCCACACAGAACTTATATGAGAAAAACTGGAAGGAGTCTCCAGTGTCCCAAACCCCTGTTTGGGGTTTTGGGGCAGAAGCGTTTGTTGCTTTCTGTGAATGAAACAGATAAGTGATGAGAAAAGTGGAAGATTAGAAGAAGTAAAGGACATACAGCTAAGAAAATAAATATACAACCAATGAGCAAGAAGTATTCGAGGCCAACTACCCATAAACAGTGAAAAATCTAAGTCCAACCTGATAGCATTTTCAGGCCAAATTACCATCCTCCTGCCTTCTGCTCCTGCCTCTGCCCATGGGTGTCTTTGGGTAAAAAATTAATTAATTAATTTTACTTATTTTAATTAAATAAAATTCACCTCCTTGGAACTTTGCTTCTGCCTTTTAAAAAAAGGAATGAAATAGTATCAAATGCCTTTTCCGGTTATAAAAATAATCCTTCCATTCCCACACAAGGAAATAGTACAAGGGATAGTTCAGTGACAGAACTTCTCCCTCAGTAAGATCTTTTAAGGGTTAATAAAGACACAATGTGCTGCTATTTTGCACACCTCATAAAAAGAGATGTTCCCTATGTGGACTCACAGAGGCGTACCTGAGCACTGCTTCTTAACCATGCACCATTTGTCTGGTTCAATGTGCACGCACAGAGAGCCATAATAGTCATGTGTAATGTGTTTTGGAGTGCAGTGTATTGCTCTTTTCTGAAACTTTTTCCCTTTCTTTCTTTTTTTTTGTCAACTTTCTGCATTGGCAGAGCATCTTGGGATTGAATTTATGGGTATGGACCAATCATCATTCCTTTTAGCCTGCAGAATTTAGAGCCTATGAGCTGAAATCTTTTTCCCTTCCTACTCTAACCTTTCAGTTCCTAACTAATTTCCTTTTTCTTTAGAAGGGATCATACAGCTATAACAATGATTTCTCTGCGTTCAATCTATGATTAGTTTACTGAAATGTTACTGAGTGCAGCAGGTTTTAGATTCCCAAGCATCCTTCACTTAGAATTTAAAATTACCCCACCTGCTGCAAATTCACATATATCCCATGCTGCTTAACCCACTGATTGGATCTGGCTCTGCTGTTATATAAAAGCTGGGGTAAGTAGTAGTGGCACATAAAGGATACAGGGGAAATCCACTCAGAGTCCTGAGAACAAAAGACTTTTTAAATCCATCTGCTTAAAAAACACACACAATGTAAAAATCATCTATTTAATATAGACAATGTCATGTATATAGAAAGCCCTTACATTACAACACAATATTAAATGCACAGACTTGAATTACTCAGATTTTCTGGAGATACTCAAGCACCACCCTAGTCAACTTCATTATCTTATAAGAAGGAAATAGAAAACAGAAAGAAAGCAGCCTTGTGCTATTTTAGGTGGAGATTCCAGTGGTAATGGAATTAAATTTGAGTCATGAAGATTATCCAGACAAGTAATCGAATAGAAAATTTCACACTGTAAAAGGAAAAGAAAAATATATGAGTATACAAGATTTGGACACACTTTTCTGGAAGTCCTTCATCCTACATAGTTGGGACTGAAGACCAGTCTCTGGGGAGCAAGGAGCTGTGCTACCTTCCCAGAGACTCCACAGGGCCAGGCCAGTCCGTCTTTCTCAATGCCACCTACAGTCCTGGACCGTGGTTGGATCAGTGACACAATGTCCTGATTCACAGAATATCTGGTCCCCATCCAGCTGGCTTCAGGGACATCATGCAGCAGGGGCATGCTACAGCCACTGCCTTCTTTTGGATGATAACATCACAGGCTGCACATAATGTAGTTTCCAGACTTTGTGGGAAATGAGGCAGTTGCAAGCTCTAGCAGCTACAGGGATTACTCAATGGGTTGCCCATTTCTTCCAAAAAAAAAATTCAGGAGTAAACTATCAATTTGATGAGAAGCCCCCAGGTGCATGTGAATGGGCCTTTGTGCATTGCAGAACGTTTCCCAAGAGGGAGAAACACAAAGGGGAGCACCTGTATTACTAGGGAGCACATTGTGTACTTAGGGGAGCTATCTATTGGAGTTTCTTCCCTCGGGGGAAAAAAATTGTCCCATTTCTGCAGGATTATTGGCCTATCCTGCAGGGAGGGAAAAAATTCTACCATTACCCCATATCCTTCTATCCTTAACAGCATATTTCTCATTTTATAGCTGGAGGGTCAGACTATAGAAGGTATTGTTTCTGTCCCCAACAGTAAAGCGAAGGATAGTTCAGATACATAACTTCCCCCTCAGTAAGATCTTCTATGGGTTACGAAAGACATAGGGTGCTGCTATCCTCATGCTTCTCAAAGGTACAGTTTCCAGAGGCTCATAGTTCCAGGCTGGCTGGTGTACTAAACCAGAACATCACATCCTTCAGGAAAATCAGACCTTAAAGGTCAAGTACAACTCAGAAAGGTAAGGGCTCTGTTTCTTGGCCAGGCCAGATCAGACTAAAAAATGTGCTTGATCTGGAAACATGTTAGTCCAGCCAAACCATGAAGACTCTGGGGCATTTCTGCTCACTGAGAGACAGACCCACCGATCGGAATGATGGACTCTTGTTTTCAGCCCTGTCTGTCTCTAATTTGCTCTTCCCCAGTTGACCTGACACATAAGAAAAAAATTAATATGGGGAAAAACAGGTTAAAGAATCTATTGTTTATATTATTTTTCACCAAGTATTTTTCCTTGATCACATTCATAGTGTGGGATCACCTGATTGAGCCAAACCGTGAAAAATTCAAATAGCAATGTGGATGAGAGTTGTAGTGCATCTGGTCAATGCTGATGTCAATACAGGATTTTAATCCCACGTCTGTATTCTATGGACCTTGGCTTGAATCAGTTCGTTTTAGTGCTGTTACATTACCCTTTGGCCTTTACTGAGCTACCTCTTTATTTCCATGAAATGATCATTTTACTGGAAAATGTGTGTCTGCCTACACAGCATAGAAAGAATGCACCCATCATCATGCACCATATGTTTCCAAACGCAGCTCAATCTATTCTTCTGTAATTAACAACCAAAAGACAACTTGTCCCAAGAATCCCTGAGAGTAAGCATGATGCCTTTTTCCCATTTAGCCCTGTCCATGTCCCCGTTTTTGAAGTTTGCAGAAGCAGTTTCCCAGCTTCTTTCTAAAGATAGGATGTTAAGATGTCAGTGGAAAAGAACGACCACAGGTTTGCCCATCTCCAAAGAAGAAAACAGTAGAGTAAGGAAAAGAGGACGGTCATACAGGGCGTTCATCTCTTGGCAATAATACCTACACTCCTACTTCTTCACCAACTCCTCACAGCCCAAGGAACTGTGCCCTACGTCCTGGGTCCCAGGAAGAAGGACCAGTGGGGTGGCAGCTCTGCTTCTTAGACATGTATCCTAAAACCTGATCAAGATACCAAGATCAGGAAGCGAGGCTACAGCAGCAGCATCAACCAGATACCCCATAGAAATTAATTCCCTGTCCTGTGACTCTGGGGGAGGGGAGGCAGCAGACACACGCAATTAACATATAAGCACTCACGTTCCTTGTCCTCATCTAACTTTTGCTGCACACACAAAACAATCTGTGACACCAACGCAATATTTCCCAGTACATTGTTTCACCGCAATGCACCAGCCGCTTCGCTTTCTAATTGTGGCTTCCACATGACTGCTAGCTTAGATTAGGAGTTATGCTGTATGGAATGACCCTTCCAACTTTGCATCTACCTTTTCTTCCCACCCAAGCATTTCCTCCCTCTGGTTTTCTTTTCTTTCTTTATTTTTCCTCCCTTAGTATCAGGCATGCTGTGCCAGGGACTTCAGATGGCTCCTTAACTTTTAACCTTGTTTTCCCTTCCTCGGTCTCTCTGTCATTCTGTCAGTCTGTCTGTCCTCTTGGTTTGTTTTTCCTTTCCACCTCCAACCCTTTTGATTTGTTTTTGTATAATCTATGCAGCATTCTAGTCCTTTACCCACTGACTTCTCTTCTCCTTCTCCTCCTGTTAATAATCAGTGCTATATTAATTTGATTTGACAATGTTCTTGACCTGTTCACTGGAATTTGATTATCATGGGCTCGGCTTGTAGGAAATGTTTCGTTTCATGATAAGGTCCACTGTATCCTAGAAATTAAAATTCACTTTTTCATTTCAAGAAAACTTCTTGCAAGCTGCCCTCTCTCAAAAGAGAAAAAGGTGTAGTTAAAGGTGTAGTTGTGCCACTGCAGATGTAATATGGAAATATGCTTTGTGGGTCCCTTGTTGATGTCCAGATAAGTCAGCTCTGTTTAGACAGGACTCCCCAGTTCTTGACCAACTTATTGATTATAATGGCAAGTGAACAGCTTACACTGCTGTCGAGTTCTCTTTCTGAGTGAACTTGTGAAGATCTTCCAATAGATGTAATTAGACTCACTGGAAGCTCAGGTCCTAAGGGATCAGGGTCCCTATTAAACCAGCAAATCTTGTTAAGAACCTGACCTACCTTAGTCTAATCAACTTATCCCCCAAAGAAACTAATTCGAAAATAGGAAAAATTCTATGAATTAGAGACTGATTGCATTTTGAGTGCAGTAGTATCTTTAGTTCAAAGTTCTAAGCATCACACTTCCTTAGCATAACCTACATTAGTTCATTTGCCAAGTTGGCCAATGTATGAATGTGAACTCTATTCCAAATCATACATCATTTGTACTGGTGACCTCTTTGGACAAATAAATTTGTTCCTAAGTCCAATTGGTGGAGTAATTAGAATTGTCTTCCAAAGGACAAGTCTCCACTTGGGCCCATAACTGTCCTACCCATCACGTGGGATTTTCTTTGATACAGTGCCCTGATACCTCATATTGTATTGCTGCTTGTGTTCACATTTTACTGTTAAATCACAGAGAGCCTGACTCAATTTACTAAGTAACTACAAGCCAAGTTCATGTTTGCAAATGTCTTTGAATTTAATATATTTAAGTTAGAAATGACTCTTTGTAAAGACCACTGGATATAAAGTGATGATATAAAATAGCTGGGAAATACAAAAAGGCCAGGAGCTGGGGGATAACAAAGGGAGGAAGGAGGAAGGGGAGGCCCCAGTAATGCCAATCCCAGCTCCTTTAATTGATGTTGATTCCTGTTGTCTTTGCAAGAGCTTTTTATATTTTATTTTGCAAGAGACTTCACACAAAAAAAGCTACAGTTTTAACCAAATAGTTATTTTCTAATTAATGTTTATGATTTCCAATTTACTATCAACTATATATATATTTACAGCTTATAATTAGAAGTAATTTTTGAGTATAATATTTGTATTGTAAATGGCCCCAGCTGGCTTTGTTATTTATGTTCAAAGCATAGTGCAGAGCATGTTGTACATTAGCTATGTGTGTAAACATAAGGAATTGTCATGTATTTATTTTCTTGTGAACATGGACAATGTCATGCAGCATGCCCACTGTTTGGTTGTAGTCAGTCCTGGCAAGTGGAAGTGACCTGTGATGACATCTGCTCTCATCCCTTTCCAGAGGCAGAGGAGCTGTACCAGAAGAGAGTGCTGACCATAACTGGCATCTGCATCGCCCTCCTTGTGGTTGGCATCATGTGTGTGGTGGCCTACTGCAAAACCAAGTAAACCTTCCTCCTCCATGCCTTTCTCTCTCCCTTATGCAGAGACAGCTTAGATGGCCAGGGCTTTGCAGAATCTGAGCTCCACAGCCTAGTCTTGGGGATAAAAAAAAAAAAGGAGGGGCGGGGAGGATTATTTCCTCTGAATAATCCATTTAGAGGATGTCTCCTAAACACAGAATATTCTATTCATGTAAAAGTGCTGTAAATATTTCTGTCCAATGACCACAGCCCCTGAGTGGATAAAGGGCTGGAGGGACAGGCTTGTATGGAAGTTATGTGTATGGGTGGGACGGAGTGAAGGTACCTCATTCTAAAAGGAGAGGGAGGGTAACAAAAGTCCATTTGAGGGCTTTAGTATAGTCAAGTTATCCCCAAAAGAAACTAATATGCACCTAGAAAAACTTTTATGGATTAGAGACCGACTGCATTTAGGGTGCAGTAGTACCTTCAGTTCAAAGGACTACTGAGAACAAGTCCAATTTACACTAAAATTTACAAGATAAAGGAAACCTTTTGTGGTATCTGAAATGCAGTTTTCTGAGTTATAGTGATTATTTTTAAATTCTATCTAATTAGGTTGCCAGTATGAATGCTCTCACAGCATGAGATGTAAAAAAGGAATCTCAGGGGAGGAAAATCAAGCAAAACGTTCTTTGAAAACGTAAAAGAGAAAACATGAGAATAGATTTGGGTTCCCTATGTTTGGCCTTGAAGTTTGGTCCATGTTAACAAATTCAATTGCTATGTGACATGAATTCTCTTCACTTTTCTCTCCTACATATAACTTACATTTCAGGCCTAATATAATGTTAAATTAACAAGGTTTTTAAAAAAATGTTACTGCATGATACTCTCTTGCCAAACCATCCATGGGAATATTTTCATAATCTGAATGTTACACTGAGGAAGAAAAATAATATGCTTTTATACCACAAAATCCAAAGCATGGATTGTATGTTCTCAGTATCCCATGATTTAGTGTGTTGCCAGAATTAAGTGATAGAGATAAGCCTTCCTGGAATCGACCTGGTGAGTCTCATTAGATTCCATCTCAATATTTGCTGCCTAATTACACAAAAAGCGTTACCAGAGTAGGAACATGTTACAAGTGTGCCAAAATCCATTAGCAAAATATGTCCACATTCTCACTCATATACATAGCATACACTCACAAACATGCTAACTGTGTATATTCAAAACTCAGTTCATTTTCTTCAGAGTCCCCAGGAAAAGCTATCAATGAAGTCACTCTTATAAATGTACATTTTTTTTTTCCTGGTTCAAGTGATGCTCATGCCTCAGCCTCTCGGGTAGGTGGGACCACAGGTGCACGCCACCAGCCTAGCTAATTTTTGTATTTTATGTAGAGACAGGGCTTCTCCGTGTTGCCCAGGCTAGTCTCAAACTCTTGGATTCAAGTGATTCTCCTGCCTCTGCCTCTCAAAGTGCTAGGCTTATGGGCATGAACCACTGCGCCCAGCCCAGCACAAATTATTATCTAAGACAAGTAAGTGTCCATTTGTAAGACTTAGGCAAAGATGGATTGATTAGGAAAGTTGGGATTTTAGTCAATTATCAACTTATTTGTGTTATCCTCTTTTTTTCTTGTCTCTCGGTAAAACAGCTAAATTACCAAAAGAATCCCATGTGGATTTTAAAATCTATTTGGTAAGGGTGTGTGGATTCACTTATTCTGGGATAGAGTGGACACACTCCCTTCCCTCTTCCTCATCAACAATCTGCTGCCTTGAGCTACTCATAGCTGTCGGTAGAATAAAGATTTGGCTCTACTATGAAATGTAAATAATCGAAAAAAAATAAATGCTCCCTTTCTTATGTCTAGGAAACAGCGGAAAAAGCTTCATGACCGTCTTCGGCAGAGCCTTCGGTCTGAACGAAACAATATGATGAACATTGCCAATGGGCCTCACCATCCTAACCCACCACCCGAGAATGTCCAGCTGGTGAATGTACGTTGACTCTGGCCAGTGGAAAAAACTGAGCCTCTCTCCTCTGTTCAGACGCCTTGAAGTTTATTTTCGAAAGCTCTTAAGCTTTTAGCTGCTGCCATTAATCACCATGGCTTCCAGGAATCCAGGTTTTTGCCAGGAGAAAATAATGGGAACATTTTTTAAAGTGGATTTGGTTACTGTAAAATCAGCACATTTCCTCTTATAAAGTGTTCATTAAGGAATTGGAATAATAGTGTTGGGTTTGTTCTGCAAGGAGGCCATAGCTGGGGCTTGCGTGGAGAGAGTGAGTAGAAAGCAAAATGAATAGTACAATAATCAAAAGGAATTTTTTCATATATAACTTGGAATATATGAGGCTACTCCAGTCTGTAACTGATTAGTACAGATAACCGAGCAAAGAGCTTTAGAGTTATCTTCTTAGGGCAATTCACAGTACCTGATGATTTACTGATGATGATTTCCAAAGGATTCTGATTTCCTTTAGGGCATGGAAAGGTCCAGTGACTTATCAAACACGCTTCTCAGTAGCATAAGGAGAAGAGTGTCATGCCATCTTCTTCCCTGGCCCTTTCTAAATGATGTTAAGCCCTCCAGATGAAATGTATCCATCATCATTAAAATATTTTGTTCATACTGTACCAAACACTCAGCATTCAATTTTTTAAATACAACTAGATCATAGAATATTAGGTTCTGGAGAGTTTGAAGGTATTATCTTTCAAATCTCTCTTTTATTTACAGATAAGGGCCAGAGCTGCACTATCTCTTGGCTTTTGGAGTATTGCTCTTTCTATTCCAGCAGCAGCCTTCTTGTTTTCAAATTATTGCTATGATGTATGGTTTTTTTAATACACAAAGCTTGAAGATTTTATTGTAGTACCTTTTCTGTCCTATAGAAAAAGGCACATTTTGAATGGAACAGATGTATCATAGACCCAACTACAGAGTTGGTGGTTACTAAACTATCAGCAAGTCTTGTAGCAAACACCTTCGAGACTTTGTTGGAGCAAGGTGCTTATAGGCTAACATACTCTGTTGCTTTTTCACACCCTAACAGTGTTCATCTCAATGTTCTACACACGTGATAATGATATTCACTACAAAAGGAACTACAATCTGTCACTATGCATGTTATATAAACGGTAGAATGACTGCCTGGATTACATTTACTGCTCACATTGTGTATCTTTGGTCTTTAACCTTTCTCAACCTTATTTCTTCAATATAAAAACAGACCTAAAAATAATACCTACTTCAGAGACTCCTTGTGAGCCTTAAATAAGGTAATTTGCATAAACACTTAGCCTTGTGGCATTTAGTGAATGTTCAATAATTGTTAAGTATTATTTTCATTAGATGCACTGAGCTTATGTTGCCTCCCAAGAAGCAATAGTGAAATGGTGCAGGGACTAGAAGTAGGTCATTGTGTATCCTTTCCTCAAATCAAGCTAGCTGTATTTCCCAGGAAGATCCACATGGAATAGCCTTTCCACTAAGAGAACCAGCTAGAGTTTCAAGCATAATTCAAGCTGTGTATTTTTGGATCTCCATGAATATTTTTAGAGCCCATAGACCATCAGATTATAAAGTGCCTTGTTTCATCAAAAAGTATGCCTTTCTATTGGTTTTCCTATTACTTAACTCAATTTGGTATAAATACCAACAACAATTAAAACACAACTTCAAAACGGGCCTCCCTCCCTAATAGAAACAGTAAAAAATACTGTGGTTTACTGATGAAAATAGACTCTGACTAGGCGCGGTGGTTCACGCCTGTAATCCCAGCACTTTGGGAGGCGGAGGTAGGCGGATCACCTGAGGTCAGGAGTTTGAGACCAGCCTGACCAACATGGTGAAACCCCACCTCTGCTGCAAATACAACAATTAGCTGGGCATGGTGGCACATGCCTGTAATCCCAGCTACTCGGGAGGCTGAGGGAGGAGAATCGCTAGAACCCGGGAGGTGGAGGTTGCAGTGAGCTGAGATTGCACCACTGCACTCTAGCCTGGGCAACAGAGCAAGACTCCATCTCACAAAAAAAAAAAAAAAAAAAAGAAAAAGAAGAAAAAAGAAAGAAAGAAAGAAGAGAAAGTAGAATCCACCTGCATTAAATAGAAATGTCCTCCATATATTATGTGCTTTGTCAAGATGTATGCACTGACAACAATTGTTAAGTCCCTCCAATTTTCAGTAGCCCTGTTAGCCCGACCACTGAGAACAAGTTAAACATTTCAATGACATTAGTAGGACAACATGGGCACTAGGAAATGGAAGGAGAAAGGTAGGCCCAAAATATAGAAGTTTTAAATATTTTTTTCTAGTACTTTGAAATTTGAAATTACACAAACCACCTGTCTGCTTCTATTTCACTCAGATAGCATTTAGCCTTCTTCAACTTGCAATAACCATGAAACAAATGAATATTGGATGGATATTTGTATGGAATTCTAGTCATGTTATTAATTTAAAATAAAATAGAGGAAATAGGACTTTTGCTGATAAAATGTAGTTGGGATGATGGGCCATACATTGGATGCACATCCAGAGAGGTTTTTTTGTTTGTTTGTTTGTTTGTTTAACTCTATTCATCTAATCTAAAAGCCACAGTAGCCAGGACAGGATTTTCCATCTGGCTGTTGAGGAAATGGAATTTATTACAAAGCATCTGTACAAAAATAGATTTGTGTGTTTGTGACAGTGTTAGTGTTTTTATTTACATGACAATATTAGTACCTTGACTGACATGAATCTACATGAATCTTAAAGTTGTGTCTCTTTGTTTATCCAGCAATATGTATCTAAAAACGTCATCTCCAGTGAGCATATTGTTGAGAGAGAAGCAGAGACATCGTTTTCCACCAGTCACTATACTTCCACAGCCCATCATTCCACTACTGTCACCCAGACTCCTAGCCACAGGTATGAGAATTTAAAAATTCCATGGCTTTTCTCTCAGAATGAATTGTTGCACATTGCCTTTTGATACCACTGCCTAAGAAAGGACGCAGTGAAATGGATGATCTTTGGGCAGCAACAGATTTTGAAAATCAACTGGCTTTGCCCTTAATTCCTGCATAAATTTAAACCTCAATTAGGTAACTCCACAGGGCCATTGTTTCCCATTCCTAAGATTGTCTTTACTCATGCCCTGCTACTCACCGAATTGCTACACTAGGACAAGTCTGTTTTTGTCTCTGCGTAATACTTAGAAGTCAGCTTCTTTCAATAATTGATTGCCCTGGGAAATGCACATGAGAATTGGTTAAATAGCGGAACCCTAAATTCTCAAATGCCCTGGCGATCCCCACCTGAGTGCACTTACTCTACCAAGACCAATGCTAGATCTCCAAATGTAGCTCATACAAGGAAATGTTTCTTTAATCTAAGCCACTCAAGAACAGAGACACTATAATTATACAGTAAGGAGTGGCATTCGATAAATATTTATTGAGTGAGTGATCAAGTGAATGTACTGTATACTTACAAAGCCAGTCTGAATCAAGATCCTCTCTATAGCAAATGATCTTTGTGGCTACTCTATTCGGAGACAAGCGATGTTGCAGTGAGCTCCGGATGCATCAGTAGTTTGAAACATTTGTCAGAATCCATTCCTTTCATTTCCATTTTTTGCATATAATTTTTGAATGAAATATCTCATTGCCTCTCTCATTTCCTCCGCAGCTGGAGCAACGGACATACTGAAAGCATCCTTTCCGAAAGCCACTCTGTAATCATGATGTCGTCCGTAGAAAACAGTAGGCACAGCAGCCCAACTGGGGGCCCAAGAGGACGTCTTAATGGCACAGGAGGCCCTCGTGAATGTAACAGCTTCCTCAGGCATGCCAGAGAAACCCCTGATTCCTACCGAGACTCTCCTCATAGTGAAAGGTAAAACCGAAGGGCAAAGCTACTGCAGAGGAGACAGTCAGAGAATCCCCGTGAGCACCTGCGGTCTCACCTCAGGAAATCTACTCTAATCAGAATAAGGGGCAGCAGTTACCTGTTCTAGGAGTGCTCCTAGTTGATGAAGTCATCTCTTTGTTTGACGGAACGTATTTCTTCTGAGCTTCTCTCCTCGTCCCAGTGACTGACAGGCAACAGACTCTTAAAGAGCTGGGATACTTTGATGCAGAAGGTGCAGCACATGGAGTTTCCAGCTCTGGCCATGGGCTTAGACCCACTTGGGGTCTCAGTGTCCTCAGTTGTAACATTAGAGAGATGGCATCAATGCTTGATAAGGACCCTTCTATAATTCCAATTTGCCAGTTATCCAAACTCTGATTCGGTGGTCGAGCTGGCCTCGTGTTCTTATCTGCTAACCCTGTCTTACCTTCCAGCCTCAGTTAAGTCAAATCAAGGGCTATGTCATTGCTGAATGTCATGGGTGGCAACTGCTTGCCTTGCACCCTATAGTATCTCTTTTATGAAATTCCAAGAAGGGTTGAATAAATAAATCTCTTGGATGCTGCGTCTGGCAGTCTTCACAGGTGGTTTTCAAAGCAGATACTGCCTTCAAGATGGCCCTTTATTTCAGAATGTTTTGGCTTTCCTTTGGGGAGATTGGGTTGGGTTGGGGGAGTTATAGCAAAGGGAAGATGAAGAATGGAAGAAAGTAAACAAAAAGATACTAAAGAGTAATATTGAATTCATAGATTCTCTTTCTCCATTTTCACCTGAGCTGGAAGATGACCAGTATTTCTAGCCCATCAGTAAGCTGTTACCTCTTCCTATTTGTTTGCAAGTCCTCTGGGTTTTACTTTATTTTATTGTCATCTCAGGCTAATCTTTGACCATTTACTAAAAGGTTTACATAATGTCAAATCCGTGCTTATGTGGTAGTTACATGTGTGGAAATGACTTTGATACAGTCTTTCCACTCTGGGATTGGGAAGTACTTCCCATAAAAAGTAACACATTCTGGGCTTGCAGGCCTCTTGCTTACTTTTGCAAGGGCCTTTCCTTCAAAATGATATTTTAGAACTTTATGGGATTTATGAAATCAGAGGTAAGCTATTACCTGTTTGTTTGCAAGTCCGCTGAATTTTATTTTATTGTCATCTTAGTCTAATCTTTGACCATTTACTAAAAGGTTTACATAATGTCAAATCCATACTTATGTGGTAGTTCCATGGGTAGAGATGACTTTGATAGACTCTTTCCACATATGGACTGGGGAGTACTGACAATAAAAAAATGACAGGCTGGGCGTGATGGTTCACGCCTGTAATCCCAGCACTTTGGGAGGCTGAGGTGGGTGGATCACGAGGTCAGGAGATCAAGATCATCCTGGCCAATATGGTGAAACCCCGTCTCTACTAAAAATACAAAAATTAGCTGGGCGTGGCAGTGCTCACCCAACTGTAGTCCCAGCTACTTGGGAGGCTGAGGCAGGAGAATTGCTTGAACCCAGGAGGCAGAGGCTGCAGTGAGCTGAGATGGTGCCACTGTACTCCAGCCTAGGCAACAGAGCAAGACTCCGTCTCAAAAAATTAAAACAACAACAAAAACAAATCCCATAAAAAGTAACACATTCTGGGCTTGCAGGCCTATTGGTTACTTCTTCAAGGGCCTTTCCCTAAAAATTATATTTTAGAATGTTATGGAATTTATGAAATCAGAGGTTTCCCTGCAACTAATCTATGAAAAAGTAGGCAGGGTTTAAACTGTTTTAAAACTTTAATCTTAAATTCATTTAATTTTTTTTTTATGTATTAAGGAAGTCTATCCATTCTATTTCAGTCTGTTTTTGAAACATGAAAAGGAAGTTAGAGATGAAATCATTCTTCATCACTACAAGTAATATTTATCTTTAAATGTTGACATCTCCCTGCTGTGCTTGGCTTCCAGATAATACCTAGGACTACAAAATATTCCTGAACCTAGAGATTGTGGAGAGAAAAGATAAATCACTTTAATATGTTGGTTGAATTTGAATTAGCATTTCTCAGAGAGCTTAATTTAAGTACCCCCAAAGCCAAAAGTCTGAAGACTCAAGGCCCACATATTTCAATTTCTCGGGCACGTTCCCAGTTTAGAGGCAGTTAGCTCTCATACCTGTATCACTGCGAATCATGGAGAAGCAGCGAGGTTCATGGGTTTTCTGTTCCTGTTAGCGAGAGTTCAGATGATGGCACTCCGTGTCATCTCAGGTCATGTCAAATTAGACTCTGTGAATGCCAGTGTGAAGAAAAGAGTCATTTAGTGTTGTGTGTTGTAGGATTTTTTATCAAAAGCTGAGAAATGTGACTCTGAATAAGCCACGTCTTCCTCAGTGCCAAAAGTCAGGACTTCTTATATTGCGGGAAGAAAGCATGATATGGTGAAAACAGTGTGCTTGGTGGCCTGATGGCAAGAGTCACTGAGCATTATCAGACATCACATGATAGAAGGTAACATGGTACAGCCAACCTTTGAGGCATCATGAAAGAGATTAACCAAAGACTGATACAGTTGTGGGTTTTGGAAGAGAGATAGACCAAAGATTGGACATAACCTCATTGTGGTGACTGTGAAGCCAACATTAGGCTCTCTCAGGCTTACCTTTGACTGTGTTTGTTGGACACTGGGATGGATAGTTCCAAATTGAATGTTAACTAGTTGCATTTCATGGAAAATATGAAAAGCACACAAATGTATGACACTGTTGTCAGGAATAAATCTAAGTTACTATGCTCTTTTTTTTTCATAAGACATAACCTTATAGCTGAGCTAAGGAGAAACAAGGCACACAGATCCAAATGCATGCAGATCCAGCTATCAGCAACTCATCTTAGATCTTCTTCCATTCCCCATTTGGGCTTCATTCTCTAAGACCCCTTGGCCTTTAGGAAGGTATAGTATTTAAGTAATACTTCTTTCCCTTCCGAATCCCTGAGCTTTGGTCCTTATATAAGCTGAGAGGTTTCCAGGACCTAATGCCTTCTTATCTTGGCTCATATGCCTTTATTTATAATTGTGATGAGACTGAAAATCCCAAAAGCTTTGATGAGCTAGGCAATTTAGCTGATCTTTGCATGCACTCCTGTGAGGAAACTCTTGGCTACCTAATTTTCGATTCCAAGGGTGTGGAATGTCCTAGCATAAATAATTGAGCAGTCTACAATGAATAGAAATTCTCTGTTCTCTGATGATATACTATTGTGAACTCTGTCCCCTTACCTTCCCTGCTATGTGCCTCTTATTGCACCACACTTATGCAGGGTATTCTGTGCTCACACAGGTATGTGTCAGCCATGACCACCCCGGCTCGTATGTCACCTGTAGATTTCCACACGCCAAGCTCCCCCAAATCACCCCCTTCGGAAATGTCTCCACCCGTGTCCAGCATGACGGTGTCCATGCCTTCCATGGCGGTCAGCCCCTTCGTGGAAGAAGAGAGACCTCTACTTCTCGTGACACCACCAAGGCTGCGGGAGAAGAAGTTTGACCATCACCCTCAGCAGTTCAGCTCCTTCCATCACAACCCCGCGCATGACAGTAACAGCCTCCCCCCTAGCCCCTTGAGGATAGTGGAGGATGAGGAGTATGAAACGACCCAGGAGTACGAGCCAGCCCAAGAGCCTGTTAAGAAACTCGCCAATAGCCGGCGGGCCAAAAGAACCAAGCCCAATGGCCACATTGCTAACAGATTGGAAGTGGACAGCAATACAAGCTCCCAGAGCAGTAACTCAGAGAGCGAAACAGAAGATGAAAGAGTAGGTGAAGATACACCTTTCCTGGGCATACAGAACCCCCTGGCAGCCAGTCTTGAGGCAACACCTGCCTTCCGCCTGGCTGACAGCAGGACTAACCTAGCAGGCCGCTTCTCGACACAGGAAGAAATCCAGGCCAGGCTGTCTAGTGTAATTGCTAACCAAGACCCTATTGCTGTATAAAACCTAAATAAACACATAGATTCACCTGTAAAACTTTATTTTATATAATAAAGTATTCCACCTTAAATTAAACAATTTATTTTATTTTAGCAGTTCTGCAAATAGAAAACAGGAAAAAAAACTTTTATAAATTAAATATATGTATGTAAAAATGTGTTATGTGCCATATGTAGCAATTTTTTACAGTATTTCAAAACGAGAAAGATATCAATGGTGCCTTTATGTTATGTTATGTCGAGAGCAAGTTTTGTACAGTTACAGTGATTGCTTTTCCACAGTATTTCAGCAAAACCTCTCATAGATTCAGTTTTTGCTGGCTTCTTGTGCATTGCATTATGATGTTGACTGGATGTATGATTTGCAAGACTTGCAACTGTCCCTCTGTTTGCTTGTAGTAGCACCCGATCAGTATGTCTTGTAATGGCACATCCATCCAGATACGCCTCTCTTGTGTATGAAGTTTTCTTTGCTTTCAGAATATGAAATGAGTTGTGTCTACTCTGCCAGCCAAAGGTTTGCCTCATTGGGCTCTGAGATAATAGTAGATCCAACAGCATGCTACTATTAAATACAGCAAGAAACCGCATTAAGTAATGTTAAATATTAGGAAGAAAGTAATACTGTGATTAAAAAAAAACTATATTATTAATCAGAAGACAGCTTGCTCTTACTACAAGGAGCTCTCATTTACTTTATTTGAATTTTTTTTTTCTCTTGATAAAAAGCAACAGTTTTAGGGATAGCTTAGAAAATGGATTCTGGCTTGCTATCAGGGTTAATCTAACACCTTATGAGAGGATTCAATGTCACTTTCTCTCGGGGGAATGATCCAGCAGCTTATCTAGTTGACGATCAAACCATGGCTGATAAAGGTGCAATCATTTCTGACTTGTAGTTTTCACTGATTTTGAAGCTAGTGATTGGTTGTGTCTTCTTGGCTCAAATAGAGGCATATTATGGCACAAAAAGCCCAGCCCAGACAGCACATGCAGCATTTTGTCTGAAATACTTCCAGAGTCAAACGTGCCTGCTGTAATAGCGGTGACTTGTCATCATAGGGAAGTATTTCCATTGTAAAGTGTTCAGAAGGAGTGACTGTATAGGTGGAAAGAAGCTTGGTGACTCGGCTGAAATTTTAAAATGTGGATGACCACTCCTTTCTCCCCCTCTTTTTCTTTTATTTTTCCATGTTGCCTTGATCAGGTCATAACTGTGCCTGAACATTTTTATCAGGAATGGCCGATGTGTATGTGATTTGGGATCACAAGTAATGATTCATCAGGAAATGTCGATCCTGTTGGAAAGATTGCACCTTTACTTGTGGAAGTGACCCCCACCTGTGTCCTGACCTCTCCATTTACAGGCTCTCTCACCCATGTCCCCCACCTCCTTTAATGTTTGCTTTACTGTCATAAAGTAGGACTAAGACTGGCCTAAGCATTGCATGTTCTCTTGTGATGGTAAATCCAAAGGAAGGCCTATAAATATTAACACTTGAAATAACTGCTAATAAAGGAAAATGGAAGAAAAAAAATTATTTGAAACACAGAACCCATTTCATGGCCTGTCTGATACCTGTTAAATCAGGGCTGGAGCTTTACTTAGGTTTCACGTGGCCTCTTAGGAGCCATGGGACAAATGAGAAACAGGTTATCGGGGGGTTCATGGAGTCAGTGAGAGTAATTGCTTCTTTTTTGCGGGTGAACTAAATATATTTCTTCACCAAATCTTGATGTTAACAATTAAAAAGAAGAAATGACATGGAAGTAGGTCTCAGCAGAAAAATGCAGGCTGGGCATGAGTCATGTTACGCTCCCACAGGCTCCTACAATCCACACAGATGCCTGTCTGCGGATTCTTGAAGTTACTGTTACTATTTAGTATCTCAAATTTTCCATCACTGTTCACATGCCACTTTGTCTGTGCTCAGTGGTATCCTCATTTGCTTTTTAACCTACACTGAGGAGCCTTTGCAAGTTGCACTGATTTTCCAATTTTGCAGAAATGAGTAAGCTCACAGCATGGGGAAGAAGACAGTCAGTCCAATGAAGTTCTCTAAATTATTTTAACATTGCCTTTGAAGGCCTTGACTCATCCTTAGCTATTTCAATAAAGAAATTCCTACCATGAATTTAAAACCCTAAAAATTCTGTTTAAAATTCTCTGGGCATTGGGGAACTCAGATGTCCCATTGTGGTAGAGTTTTAAAAATAAATAGAAGTTTCTATTGAGAACCATGGGCAACATATTTCTTACAATGAGAATTGCTATGCATTTTCAAATTGCAAATATATATGAAAATTGAAGACGAGGAAATTGTATTTCCAACTTGACTCTGATCACTCACAGAGGTGGCCTATTATTATAGTTGGGACGTCCTTTGCACCCTTGATAAGAAAGACCAACTGACTGCTCAGCACCACCTGCCATGGCCACTTGATTTGTGTTCAGAAGGGTATCTCTGTGATGCTTGTCACGTCACTCTCGACCACCTCTGTTAATAAATTCAGGCAGTGAAGTGGCGATCGGAGTGTGACCCTATGTTCCCAAGCATATGAAAAGCTATCTTGGGTTTTAAGGTGGTAGAGATTGCCCAGGAGTTTAACGGCAACTTTGTTTCCTGGGTCGAAAATTGTATCCCACTGAGGTGTATGCAGTGGAGCATAATGCATGCAAATACATGCAAAAATCCTTTTGTTTTACCTAAGATTCACTTTCTGTCTTCCTTTCCCTTCCTGCCTAGTATGACTTTTGCCCCCAAGAGTGCCTGGACAGCATTCTAGTTTCTACAAAACGGTCCTCTGTGTGGGTGAATGTGTCCCAAACCTGCTATCTCTTCCTTGTTTCAGTGTGACTGTCTTGATAGAGGTGGAGTTTATCCAGGGTAACTTGCTCAGTAACTATTCCTTTTTATGGCCTGGGGTTAAAGGGCGCATGGCTCACATTGGTGAAAATAAGGAAGGCCTGGTCTTATCTTGTATTAATAGTACTGGCTGCATTCCACCAGCCAAAGATTTCTATCTGCAAAGACCTATGAAACACTGAAGAGAAATGTAGGCAGAAGGAAATGGCCACATATCACAAGTTCTATTATATATTCTTTTGTAAATACATATTGTATATTACTTGGATGTTTTCTTATATCATTTACTGTTTTTATGAGTTAATGTCAGTTTTTACTCTCTCAACTTACTGTGTAACATTGTAAATAACATAATGTCCTTTATTATTTATATTTAAGCATCTAACATATAGAGTTGTTTCCATATAAGTTTAAGATAAATGTCAAAAATATATGTTCTTTTGTTTTTCTTTGCTTTAAAATTATGTATCTTTTCCTTTTCTTTTTTTTAAGAATAATTTATTGTTCAGGAGAAAGAATGTATATGTAACTGAAACTATCTGAAGAATGCACATTGAAGGCCGTGAGGTACTGATAAACTAAAGAATTTATTATTCAAAATACTAAGCAATAAGTAATTGTGATTTATTTAAAGTTTTGTCCATTTTCCATGAAAGACATACTGCAATAAAAATGCTACTCTGTGGAGACCTGGGAGTGTTGCTCAGCAGACTACAGCTTCAGTCTGTTAGACCAGCAACTTTCATCTCATTCCCATAGTTGTGCTAATTCAGGATTGTGTTCCATGGACCCCATGATCACCTTGTCTATCCGTTGCTTCTTGTCTGTCCATTGCCACACCACCTATTCTCGAATCATCTCCTCCCCACAATGCTGTTTATCACTTTCTTCCTCATTGAAGAGGCCACACAACCAGACAGTACTATGCTTCCTTTTTCCTCCATACACAATAGCAGAGAGAGAATATTCTAGAGCATGACTGCCTGGATCCCGGCTGTTGCTATGTTTTGTAGTGACATTAAGAAACTCCTTCAGACTAAAGAAAATGACAATGTGCCGTTCAATCACGAAAAGCAACGAAAAATGCTTTCGTGGTTCAAATAGTCCAATGGCCCATAGTGGCCTAAAAGGCAGCCGGTTGAGACCTGGCCACGCTAAGCTTCCCTATAGCATCAGTTAATTGACTTTCCATTGGGCCCACAATTTATAGATTCTCAATTTTAAAAGAAGAGAAGGCCAAGTTGGGTTCATTCCCCTTATTCTGTCAATAAAACAAATCAAACTCATGTCTATCTAACTGCTCAGGGAGGAGCCTTTGCATGAGAAAATTCTCATATTCTACGACTGAGTCATAGAAATGAGGGTATTACTTTTCTTATTGCAATTAACCTAAACAAAAGCCATATTTTAACAAATAGATATTTGCATGGTACTTTTCACATATTTCAAACATTTCACTCATTATTCCAGGTAGGTTAAGAGCTTCTGAAGTATATGGAATAGAGGTCAGCATCCTTTGGGGTAAACAGTGGCCTCCTTTGGAGTTTGCGGGTAACCTGAGACTTCCCACCAACGTCCACCTCCATCTATGTACCCAATTCCTATTACCTAGTTACGGCTCCTTGAGGAGCATTTCCAAACACTCTGTATGTCCAGGAAATTTAAATTGTAACTTTTAACTGAGCTAGTTTTTCCTATTTATATTAATAAATTTTCAAAAATGCTTGAAATCTTCACATTTTCAACAACTTTAGTTTTCATGCACATACAAACACATAGAGAGACAAAAATTCCAAACACTCTCCGAAAGCCACCACACTCTTTCACTTGCTCTATAGTCATTTCGCTAACCAGCCACACAGATTATTTAAAACTTCAAGATTGAGACGTTATTCCTAGTTTTTGCTGAGGCTTTGTACCCAAATTGAACATGATAAGCAGTTATTGTAGTGATTTTGGTTAAAATTGTTTGGGATATAGTATTTGAGGTAGAAGCACGTGTGTGAAGGAGGTGAGGTGGTTTGGAAAGAGTGAAGGCTCACGTGCAGCCAGATTGAATGTCTGGATAACTACTATAATTCTTTCCTTCTTGGCTGAAACCATGTTATCTCTTGATTTTCAAACCCAGGTTGGCTCTGGAAACAAGCAAACCTGAGTCTTTCTAACCTGAGTCTTCCCAATCACTAGATTTCTTTTCTGTCCTAATGATGAATGACAAAATGACTTGATGTTCACAATTTGGGGTTAAGTAAGGCAGGTGTGAAATCTAGAGACTCAAGATGCTGGAAGGAGTGGAAAGTTTCGATGAGTTTATATGAATCACTTTGCACTCTATGTCTGGCTTGTCCTCTTTGAAACTGATTTAATAAAATAAATGAATAGGAACTATTACTCCAGAAGATTAATTTGGCAGGAAATACCAATACTTTCAGTTTATGAAAGACAAAACTGTCTTGTTGCTGCAGGAAGCTGCAATATTCCCAACCTTTAAGGTTGTTGTTGAGCAGGGTGGCCATGCCCCCTCCCCTGCAAGTATCTTCAGGCTCCTGTTGACCTCCTGATGCTACAATTGTTGGTCTTCTCTGGGTAGTTATTGATTTTGAACTTTAATGTGCTTCAAAACTTTGTCCACCAGGGAAATAGGAAAAGAGTTTTGTTACCTGTGGGAAATCTATTGTGATCTACCTGAGCTTTTTAAAAACAGACCAGGAGAAGGAAATCAGTAATTTTTAAAGAAGAGACAGAGAATGGGAAAATAGTTTCACCCAGGATCTCTTTCTAACCCTTTCCCTTCAAACGAACTTATTGGAACAGAATTGGAAAGAAGAAAAGACATCTCTGCCCACCCCACAGGATGCGGAAAACGCTAAAGAATTACCTCTGTAGATTTAAACATCTTTAATGGCTTATGTATAGATTTGCTAATATAGAGAGAAATGAACTATTAAATAAAAATCACATTTTATGATATTTTTATGGCTTAAAACATCCTTTATCTCTCTGTTGTTCTCTTTACATGGTATGGTAAGTGATGAGGAAAATTTAGGCTCAGGAAGGTTAAAATATTTCTTGGAGTTACACATCTAAGAGAGCTGCAGAACTGACACTTGTACCCAGGTTTTCTGACTGCAAATTCAGTTTCTTTCTATTGCGTTCTTCCCCTTTTCCTGCCTCAAGCAGAAACAGGTTTTAGTTTTCAACCTTTGTGTGTACAGTATGTTACATCTACAGCTAAGTTTCTTTTTAGAAGAATGTGAGTCCTTCTAGCTTTAGTTTAGAGTGATTCCAGAAGCCAATTTGCTTGGCTTAGTGATTCGATGTACCTTTCCCTAAACTTAGCTTTCTAAGGAAATGAAGTGTAGCAGTAAGAATGAATTCACAGTGTCGACATGTAGGTAGCATCCTAAAGTGAAAAGAGGAGGAAGTTTGTGGTCAAAGCACTCTCCCCACCGCTTAGAAACTTACTGACTGTGGACAGCTTCCTCCCCCAAGTTTCTTTCCTGATTTACAAAACTGTGATGTGATCAGCATTAAACCTGAATACTGTGAGGAAGCTTGAAAGTGTCTAACACATAGAGACTGTTCAAATGCCACCTTCTATATGCTCCTTCCCCTCCAGGTCCTTAAGTTTTGGAATCTAGCTTTCTCAGTTCCAAATGACCTGGTCTATATTGCACAAATGGATCAAATAAACTTTATGTTATCATTTCTCCAACATAGTGCCGGTGAGCAAATCCTTTTTCATAACAATTGTATGTTGAGAAACATATCACCAAACAACATTTAACTTTGTAGCCTTAATAAGTTCTTTAGGTTTGGGTTATGTTTTTGTTTTCTGAGACAGGGTCTTGATCTGTCACCCAGACTGGAGGGCAATGGTGCAATTATAGCTCACTGCAACCTCCAACTCCTAAGCTCAAGTGATCCTCCCACCTCAGCCTCTCGAGTAGCTGGGACTACAGGTGTGCTCCACCATGCCTAGCAATTTTTTTTTTTGATAGGGACAAGGTCTTGCTACATTGCCCAGGCTGGTCTTCAATTCCTGGCCTCAAGTGATCCTCCTGCCTCGGCCTCCCAGTGTTGGAATTACAGGCATGAGCCACCACCCATGACTTTATGTGTTTGTTTTTTTTGATGCTGTGTAAGTTCAGCTTGCTTCTTATGCAGCCATACCATCTCATTTTAGGTAGCTTATTACATTAGTGTTTTATTATTAATATAATTTAACAGAAATTTACTAAACCATGACTCTGTAGAGCTGTAATAATACTACCTCCAAACATCATTGCAAACATCTAGAAGAATGAACAAAAATGATCCTAGATTGACAGTATATGTGTTTGTCTTAGTTTCTACCCAGGATGTTTAGACATATTCCATTTCTTTAAAAATATATATATGCCTGGTGCGGTGGCTCATGCCTGTAATCCCAGCACTTTGGGAGGCCAGGGCAGGCAAATCACCTGAGGTCAGGAGTTGGAGACTGGCCTGACCAACATGGTGAAACCTCGTTCTCTACTAAAATTACAAAAATTATCCAGGCATGGTGGCTAACACCTGTAATCCCAGCTACTCAGGAGGCTGAGGCAGGAGAATCACTTGAACTTGGGAGGCAGAGGTTGCAGTGAGTCGAGATGGTGCCATTTGCACTCCAGCCTGAGTGACAAGAGTGAAACTCTGTCTAAAAATATATATATATATATATATATAAAATCCCACCAAAAGTCTGCAGAGTGACCGAATTAGAGGAGTCTGGTTTCAGATTAAATTCTAAATGTGAGAAACCACATAGCTCCCACTTCCTCTTCACTCTTTACTCCATGCATAAAACAGGATTTTTTTCTCATCCTGGGTATGAAGCAATTAATAATTTATGGATGTAGCCTATTTGGATTCAATCCCTTAAAACTTCATACTACATCCAAGGTGGGGGTGACTTAGTCTCTGATATCAATCATCAGGCTTGTAATATAGGCTTTGTCAATGGCAGGAGAGTTGAATATAACTTTCCATTCCTTATTCTTCATTTAAATAAAAAACTTTAGCTCATCATAAAAATAATTCATGAGGACATTTTATTATTTTTGATATTAAAGAAATAATATCCTAGATGTAAACTTTGCACATTTCTAATTATTATCATGAGTTGAGCTAATACTTGTCTTCTAGTCCCTAGATGATGATTCTTTTTTGCCTTACTGGAGGAACCCTTGTCTTGAAGTGAGATGCTTCAACAGTAGAGGACTTCTAGTTTCTCCCAGTTGAGGCTAAAGTAAACTTTTCATCTTCTTCAGAGGAAGGGGCTTCCTTGATTTGTACTTTTGCAGCTCCTCAGTTAACAACACAATTTTATCTTGGATCCCAAGTTCTCTTCACCATTGAGAATAAGGAAGAGAGAAAATGCTGTGCATGACAGTCACCTACTCCAAGCTCCCCAACCCCTTGTAACCAGGTATCTTCCAATAATGAGATGATTCTGCCCTCACTCAAGAGTCTCCCTTACAAAGACTCCATCCTCCCTTTACTTTTATTTTTCTGCAAAACAAGGCCTCCTTTAGTACCTCCTTATTTTAAAACCCTTGTCTTCCCAGCTCTTCCCTTCACTGATACCTCTGATTTCAAAGGCTCTGAAGTCCTAAGACCACACAACTTACTGTGAACAGAAATTCAGTCAGAAATTATTGGGGTTAGAATTTAGAGAAATTGTATTGAACTGGAAAGTCCTCTTTGATTAGTGGTGGCCCTTTAGAAAGTTCTAAGGCAGAGTCCCATGGTGTTTCATCTTTTCTATGATTTGCTCGACCAAAAATTTCTCTTTCACAACACGAAAATATGCTAATCCACCACACGTTTTGGATTCTGCTCTGTTTGCCTGAGGTGTTAGATCTCTAGCCAGGACTGTGAAGGGAAGGAACTTGAATCCTCCCTGTTGAGCTATTAATGCAGGGTCAATGAGATGAAGGGTTTCACTCAGGGTCAAAATCATGTCAGTTATCAAGCAAAGGAGCAACTAAAGGGAAACATCTCCTCATCTGGTTAGTGGAGCCACGTGCCACCCACTGATCAAGCCAGACCTGAGCAATATTCTAGATTTCTCCCTGCACATCTAATTGGTGACAGTGGTGATTGTACCACTGATAGGTCAAACAAGTTCACCCCTTCCTTCACAACCTCACTACTTCGGCTCTTGTTTATGCTCTTATCATCATCTGTCACTGGGTTCCATATGCCTCCTGACTCATCTTCTTCCTTTCACTCCCCTGGACCATCCTTCACATCATACTAGAAGACTCTGTCTAACTTGCAGACCTTATTGTGTCAATCTCCTGGTTATGGCCCCTCCATGGCTCCCCACCTGACATAGGAGGCCCTTCACAGTCTGGCTTCCATCAATCATAACTTGTCTCCAGCCTTCATTCTTCATTCTGATCTTACTGTTTTCTAGTTCCCAAATACACCACACCAGTGTTTATGAAACGCTAGTCCTTGGCATATGAACTTTATGGTTATTGACATATTCATGTACCACCTGTATTAGTTTTTGCATACTGTTTATTTTTAATTGACTACATTTTTAACTACAATAAAGTAATTTCAACTAAAACTTTGTATCAATGCTGTGAATGGAAAACTACTATCAGTTGCCATAATAAAAATAAAACTGTAAAAATAAATATAATAAAAACGAAACAAAGTTATTAAGTTCTAACCAGATACTGTTGCCTGCTCAAAGTTCTGAGCAGTAAGCCTGTTCTGTGTTTGACACAAAGGGAGTTCAGAAAGTATTAGAGAGATAGAAAATATTTTTGGGAAGCACAGAAATATTTATTCCGAGTTAGCCAGGATTGACAGGGAGTTGATAGGGCAGTTATTTCTATGGTTTTGTTCAATGTTATTTAATGCTTGATCCTAGAATCATCCCACATACAACATTCAGTCACCTGCATATCTCAGGAAGCGCAATATTGTGCTTGCTACGTATCCCTGCCCTTGTTCTATTTTACTGGAGCTCCCTTCTCCATTCATCCTCCTGACAAACTTCTTTCACCCTCTCTCTGGATAAAGAGAGTTTCCTTCTCTGGGAATCCTTCCATGACTACTTCCAAGTTTCCAGACCTTGAGTGTTCCTCAATTGCTATCTCATAGCATGCCATATACTCTCCAACACAGCATTTTCCATCTGTCTCAGAACTTGTAGTTAACTGCAACTCCTCCCTCAGCAGCCCATCCATTCATTGAGGACAGACAAAGACACTGTCTTATCTGTGTATGCCCAGTGCCTAAGACAGTGCCTGGAATATGGTAAATGCTGGACATCTAGAGAATATATCCCTGGCAGCGAGAGACTCAAGGTATTTACATAGGTTGGAAAGCACATGAGGAATCTCGGTGATCATAGTCGCCTTTGAAGCAAAAACCAAGAAAAGCGTAACCTGTAAATTGTTACAACAAAATCAGAAACACAGGAGTAGGTCCAAGCTTGCTAAGTCATGGTCAAAAACACCATAGGTCAGAGTTCAAGGAATGAAGACTTCAAAGTTTAATGCGTGAGTACTAAATGTACCTTTACGCTTGTCTTGGCTCCCTCTCCACCCAAGAACGCAAGCTTAAAATTAACCCTTCATTTCTATTTTTCCTCCTTCCCTCCCACATCTTCTCAAAGTCTCGAAAATAAAGCCCTTTAATTGAGCATCCTTCACTAGATCAGTTTTTTTTTTTCTCAACTTTTATTTTAGATTTAGAGGGTACGTGTGCAGGTTTGTTTACATGGGTATATTGTGTGATGCTGAGGTTTGGGCTACAAATGATCCCATCCCTAGGTAGTGGACATAATACCCAACAGATAGTTTTTCAACCCTTTCACCCCCTAGTAGTCCCCAGGGCCTATTGTTCCCATCTTTATGTCCTTGAGTACCCAATGTTTAGTTCCCACTTATAAGTGAAAACATGCAGTATTTGGCTTTCTGTTCCTGTGTTAATGCCCTTAGGATAATGGCCTCCAGCTCCATCTGTGTTGCTTCAAAGGACATGATTTTGTTCTTTTTTAAAGAGCTGTGTAGTATTCCATGGTATATATGGACCACATTTAGGTCAGCCTTATAAAGAAGATTTCCTTGTTGACCATAGCATTAAACCCCACCTAAGTGCTCAGTCCTTTGAAGAGGTACAAAGATATCTTTGCATAGAACAAGCCCACAAGTTTTCCAAATGTGTAGGTTGAGTAAAACATATGAAATGAACATGCTGTATAAATCAGTGAAAGATGTATTTGTTATTCTGGATAGAATGCTGATTTGCAAGACTAAGTGTTCAGGGATATTCTAGGTAATTCCGCTTCTTAGGTAGGCACAGTATAACTATTTGCAAGGGAAAGGAAGGACACCTAATATTACCACAGAAAACTTCTTTTCCCAATAGATTTCTAGTCTGCAAATGTAGTCTTCTTTATTGATTGAAAAAATCTGTCAAATTGTCAACTTAAAAGTAAGGTTTTTTGTTTATTGGTTTACCCAGTGATTCTAAGGCTAACTCCAAATTTAGTTACCCGAAGATTAAAAGAATATAGCCATGTGGTTTTTTTAAGCTTTCCTGTCCAATATACAAGCCCAGTTTGCTACCTGCCTATCAATGGAATTTTATGCAACTTTCAACTTTAAAGATAATTGGATAGGAAGTACCTACAGAGCTTTTTGAAACTTTCAGGGAAACGGCATGTGCCTGGCATGGAGTTGATCATACCTGCAACCCCTGCCAATCTGTGCTTGTCAGACACAGAGTTAGTCTCCTAGGCTGCCTATTCAGTGATGCCTGAAGGTGCCCACACCTGGGATAGCAGATAGCCTATTGCTCATGACCTCCTAACTTCCCCAAACCTAAAGTGCAGCAGGTTGATAACCAGGTTGATAGTGTTAAGCTTTGCGTTACCACCTAAATCTCATCTTGAATTATAATTCCCAGGTGTTGAGGTAGAGACCTGAAGGGAAGAAATTGGATTATGGGGGCGGGGGCAGTTTCCCTCAGGCTGTTCTCATAGTAGTGAGTGAATGCTCATGAAATCTGATGGTTTTATAAGGGGCTCTCCTCCCTTCACTCCTCACTCCACTGTCCTCCCACCTTGTGGAGTAGGTTGTGTTTACTTCCCCTTCTACCGTGCTTTTATGTTCCCTGACATCTTCCCCAGCCACGTGGAATGGTGAGTCAATTAGACCTCTTTCCTTTATAAATTACCCAGTCTCCAGTAGTTCTTTAGCCCAGTGTGAGAATGAATTAATGCAGTGAATTGGTACTGCAGAGAGTGGGGTACTGCTATAAAGATACTTGAAAAGGTGTAAGCAACTTCAGAACAGGGTAATGGGCAGAGGTTGAAACAGTTTGGAGGACTCAGAAGAAGACATGTGGGGAAAGCTTAGAACTTCCTAGAGACTTGTAGAATGGTTTTGGCGAAAATGCTGATAGTGGTATGTGCCTGGCAAGGTGTCATAGCCCCAGCAGTAGGAAGTGGTTGACTCGTGGGTTGGTAGAAAGAATTTACCAACAACAGTATAGGATTGAAAAAGGAAAGTTTATTAGAAAGGAAGAACACTACAAAAGGGTGCAGCGGAGCACCTCAGTGAGAGGACTGAGCATACCACGGTGGATTTTTCCTTGGGAGCATTTATGGACCTTAAGGTGTGAGCTTAGGTTTGTGAAATGAGTTTTGGCATGGCATTCCAGAGATGCAGAGAAATTTTAATTATTATACTCATCAAAATTGAAAGAGGCCTGGAACCAGATGCCAACTTTAGATACTAAGAAGTTTAATTACTCTTATTTTTCTAGATAAGGAGTTTTGCCTCCAGATGGTCTGTTTGATAGTCACCAGGTGGTCTTTGCTCCCCTTTAAATTCCTCAGACAAGGAGTTTTTGTCTCCGGGGCGTGTTCAATGGTCACCAGGTGATTTTGCTCGCCTCATTTTCCCTCTGACAAATATTTTGGTCAAATCTTTGACCCTTTATATTCCCCCATGCCTCGTGTCTACCTGCTGCCTACTGGGGTCTCAAGAAAGGGAAAACACCATAGTGAAGAGGGGCATCGAGTCTGTCTGGCTACCTCCTGCTGAAAGGGGAGCATTGAAGGGATAGGTTGCATTTTTCCCTTTCTTGTTCTCTGTCACGAAAGGAATGAAGGGTCATGAAAAACTTGTTCAAGGGTGGCAGATAGGGAGAAACTAAATTCCATCAAGAGTTCCCATGTAAATGGAAGTTACTGTTGTAGGCTGGTATTAGGATGGCATAATCACCTGTAGGTGGAATCTCTGTATTCTGGAAGATACAAACTTAGTAAAAGATTAAAAAGGTAGGGACCAAATATTAAAAGGATGACAAGGAATGGAAGATGCCAAGTGATTTTTGGAAACCAATCAGTAACAGGTTTGATCCACTCTTGGTTACTTTGGGAAAGTGGGTGTAACCATCTGGCTTGTTTGAAAATGTCTTGGACATCAGTCTCCACTTCTCCAAACACATTCACGTAGGTGCAACAGATTTTGTTGATGACAGCACAGTCTCCTCCTCATTCAGCTAGGAGGTAATCCAGAGGCTGTCTATTATCAAAAACCATTCCTGCTAGTGAGTCTAAAGACTTTTGTATCACTGATATACTTGCGCCCGTTTTTGCTAAGGCTATCTCAAGGGAGGCGGTAAGCTCTCATAGTATGATTTTATGGTTAGTAAAACCTGCACAAGGGGTGAGAGTTGCAATAGTTTCCACAATTCCCGCCACAATAAGTTCTAGGCCCCTTTGTCGTCTTGAATGAAATTCTGAGTCGGAAGTTACGTTCAGGACAGCGATTTAGGTGGGAGCTATTGCTCCCAGAGTACAATCACCATAATGAAGAGAATGATCAAGGTGGGTAATATGGTTAGCCTTTGTGTCCCCACCCACATCTCATCTTGAATTGTAATCCCCGGGTGTTTAGGGAGAGACCTGGTAAGGAGTGATTGGATTATGGGAACAGTTTTCCCCATGCTGTTCTCATGATAGTGAATGAGTTTTCATGAGATCTGATGGTTTTATAAGGGGCTCTTCCATCTTGGCTGGCCACCTGCCTCCTTGAGAACAAGGTGCCTTGCTTTCCCTTTCACCATGATTGTAAGTTTCCTGAGGCCTCCCCAGACATGCAAAACTGTGAGTCAAATTAAACCTTTTTCCTTTATGAATTATCCAGTCTCTGATAGTTCTTTATAGCAGTGTGAGAACGAACTAATACACAGGTACTGAAATACAAACAACCCAGGGACTTGTACATGGTTAAATCTATAAAGCCAGAACATCTGTGCTCCAAGGCCAGGTCAGTGGTTTATTTATCTTATAAACTCACAGTCCAAGAGATAGAGAAATCCTGTCTCTACAAAAAATTTAAAAATTAGCCAGTCATGGTGTTGTGCACTTGTGGTCCAAGCCACTCAGGAGGCTGAAATGGGAGAATTACTTGAGCCTGGGAGGTAGAAGCTGCAGCGAACCATGATCACATCACTTCACTCTGGCCTGGGCAACAGAGTGAGACCCTGCCTCAAAAAACAAACATAAGATTCAGAATAAACCACTTAGATGAGTATAACTCTTTCCTTTGAATTCACAAATCGAGAATGTAAAATGATTGAGCTTGTCCACAATCACTCAGCCAATAAAATGAAGACCTGAAGAGGAGCTGACAGCTCTTCAGCCTTTATTAGGCCATATGGCTAGCCATTCTTTAAAGGCCCTGAAGAAAATGCAGAGAGTAGTAACTTCCTGCTCTTTCTTGCTGATACTCATGTGTCAGTGTTCCATGTTGGAAGCTGATGAACATTGGGCAGCTTTCTCTAGAATTTGCCTATGTTATGGTAAAAGGAAACTATGGTATAAAGAACATGAGCTCTGAGACCAGTGAGATCTAGGCTTACATCCTTCCTCTTTCACTTGGACAGTTTGGGCAAATTTACATCCTTGAGCTTCAGATTCATCGTCGGGTTTACATTTGATCGTTTTTCTAGGCAAGCTTTAGTACAGAGCAATGCCATATAGTAGGTGCTTGATAAATACCCTGTTCTCCCTTGGGGCAATTTTCTTGTGTAGGAACACTAGCTTGTCTGGCAAAGAGAAAGGGATAGGCACTGTTCCCGAACTTAGCAGCCTCGTTGATTATGGCAGGTCCTGCCCTTCGTGCAGAAAGCTCCCCTGGGGAAGCCAGGCAAGAATGTGTGTCATCAGGAAGCTGGGGTCCAGGCTCTGCTGCCAGGATGGAGGTCCATTTTGTTCCCCCTGCTACATCAAAACATAAGAGTACAAACTTACTCAGAACTGAGTTAGCCCAGTAGAACAGGTGTTTCGTTTTCCTTGAGAAGAAAACAATTTTACGAATTCAGAAATGGAAATGATAGCTCCATCCAATTAGCAGGAGCTAATTTAGATTTCAAGGTCATTGTGTACGGGGGTCCTCCTGCTTCATGTGCCTAGCACTTTGGCTGTACTCCCTCCCTGCATCTGTGACTCAGCATTCATGCCCGCACCGTAAACAATTACGATTTCCATTTTAGGATTTCGTCTCCTGGTGCTGTGCTACAGTCCCCATTTTTAGGAAATTGGTGCTTGGCAAACAATGAAAAGTTTCACAGAACATGAAGGTTATGGCACAGTTTTCTCCTGCCTTATGGCTTAATTTAATTAGATATTCTGTAATAGCTCTGCAGCAGAATTGTGCTGCAGAATGGGCTCCATTTTACCCTATGGCAACTGCAGGAGCAGAGCAACTAGGAGATATGCTAGATGACTCATCAGCTGATGGAAAACGTAGTGAAACCTTTGCCTTTTCAACAGTATCAGGCAAGGTGACTGAGAAAGCATCCCTGGGAATAGACACCTGGTAACTCAGCATCTACAAGATCATTTTAAAACATGCTTATAGTAAAGTAATCAGCAAAACCACTGTCTGACCTTGAAATTATTCTGTGGTTGCTGGACCCTGAAGACACTGATGGAGGCAGCTAAGTCCAGCTGTCTGGGACTTTGATCAACTATGTCTGCCCTACTCAGTGTAGCCAAGACCTCCCTTAGAGCAGGTTCTCTAGGGCAGGAGGTGCAAGCAGAGAAGTCAAGAGACCAAGATGCTCTTTCTTATTCTGGCAGATACCAAGTTACCTCATGCCTTTGCAGGCTTTCAGCTGTGAGCAAATTCTGATATTTATTATCCTTACTGGGGATGCTCAGCTTCACAGATTTTGTTTCTCAAACCTGAAAAAAAAAATTGAGGCCCCAAAGTCACAGAATGTTTTGGCGGCTATGTTCAGACTTAATAGAAAGGCATCCCCATGGGGACGTTGCTTTTGTCTGGTTCCGTTTAATTTGCTATCTTCAGAAAGGGAAGATGGAGAGATAACTGGTTGGGTGGGGCTTTGTGATGGAAATTTTCTGTTAAGATGGAAATGAGGGGAGCTTTAGGTAAGTGACAGATGACTTCCTAAGAGACTGCATGTAACTAGTCATCCCAGTTATGAACAAGGTTGCAATCTAAGACACAAGTGACAGGTGGCCTAGGAGGCAATGCTCACATGTATTCCCTTGCAAGGTTGTAAAGGGGACCACTCTGTGTTACTGCTCATAGCCATGGCTACACTGTCTGCCTGTTAAATGTTTAAGAATTAATCTCCAGCATTTTCCTGCAGTCCTTCCAAAATGGATCCTTCAAGAAGATTCATGCAAACCTCATTCCTTTACTCAAAGCTCATTCTTTAATTCAACAAACTTACACTCAGTCTGTGTAATAGACACAACACTGGACTAAGTGTTGGTGATGCAAAGAGTAAAATGTATCTTATTTAAACTCATCTAATCCTTCTAAGAGAACACATTCTAGTGCTGGAGACTGACACATAAACTACAGCAATGCATTCTGGATACTGACACATAAACTACAGCTGAGGAGGTTATGCTTCAGTGAAAAGAACAAAGATTTAGAATCCTTAGTCCTGTGTTTATTACCAACTTCACCCCATAGGTGCATGTGAACCTAACCTTGACATATTACTAAACATCTTAGAACCTAGTTTATGTACCTATTAGAGTTGAATAGTCTTAAAAGAATATTGTGATGGTTAGGATATACAAATATATGTATCAGTGTATATATATAATCATATCATATATATCACATATATATGATTATGAAGGTTATGGCACAATTTTCTACTGGCTTAAGGCTTAATTTAGATATTCTGTAATAGCTCAGCAGAATTGTACTGCAGATATATATATCTTATATATATCCTATATGTATATAAAATATTAGGTTGGTGCAAAAGTAATCACAGTGAAACTGGCCATGTGAATATATATAACAGAGCAATTGCTCAGTTAATAGTTTTAATGAGAACTTAAAGGTCCAGTGATGATAATATCACAAAGTGCCACCAGAGCACAGAAGAGGCAACTACTGTCTGAGATTTACAATTTAGCTAGGTTTGAAAAGAATTGTTGCTCACCCAAAATTATTTTTCATGAGAAGATGCCCAGAGAAGTGGAAGAGCAGGGTCTTTGCAAGTAGGTGTGGTGGTAAGTAGAGTTAGAAGTGGATTCAAATATAGGGCTGATGTAGCTACCTGGGACTAAATTTTGGAATAAGTGCATTGTGTCCACCCTGGAGGCAATTAATAAGCAAGGTGACATGTTCAGAAATGGAATTTATAAAATTGATTCTGGAGACCAGGATGCTAAGGCAATGGAGTAGAGAAGGAGTGGGAGAGAGCAAGATGGAATTTAGAAGGTGAAGGTAATGTTGTACACGAGTGGTGATGGCCTGAATCTAATATGGATTCGTAGCAAAGAAAATGGAGAGTAGAAAATGGAGTGGGGAGGAATTTATGAGGTGGAGAGAAAGCCCTGATGACTAAGTGGACGTGTGGTGTGAGGTGGTAGAGGATCCAAGGATGTCATTGAGCCTGGGCTTTGGAAAGGTTGCCAGCATCTATTCTAAGAAATTGGACAAAACACTCTTCACCCACTTATAGAAACCCAAGAGGTAGGGACTGAGACAAGCCCAACACCTTATTAATTGGCTCAGTCAGATCCTGATGGTAGCTGTGGGCTCTTCATGTTGTACTGTGCTAGCATGGCATGCATATCATCACCTAATCTTTAGAGCAATGCTATGAAACAGGTATCATTCTCATACTATACATAAGGAAACTGAGGCTCAGCTGTGTTAGGAATCTTGCCTAATTGCATACAACCAGCAACCCTTGGAGCTGGAAATCAACCAAGATTTGCCTGATACCAAAGGCCCTGATCTTCACCACTTCCCTCTATCTGTTCCTCTTATGGAGATGTCTACCACATAGCACTCATAAAGAGGATCACCTCTTTAAGTGAAGATCATGTCTCTCCACCATCACAGATTATTTCCCTTGGTGTAACATGGGAGAACAAATTCTGACTGAAGCCAGGTTGTCTCTCTCTCTTTTTTAAGTTACTTATTTTTAATTTTTGTGGATACATAGTAGGTGTATATATTTTTCTTTTAAGTTATTTTTAATAGCAACATTTGACTTAGGGATAAAACTCACTCTGTCCCCATTATCTGTATTCATTCGTTCACTCATTCACCAGCCACCATCAGTCAGTAGCATTCCACCAGTGCTCTCTGCTCTCCTGGCACTGTGCCAGGCTCTGTGTCCACTGTTTCAAGATTTATTAATTTTTATTTTTATTTATATATTTTTGAGACAGACTCATGCTATTGCCCAGACTGGAGTAGAGTGGTATATCAGTTCACTGCAACCTCCACCTCCCAGGTTCCAGTGATTCTCATGCCTCAGCCTCCCAAGTAGCCGGGACTACAGGTGTTTGCCACCACACCAGGCTAATTTTTTGTATTTTTAGTAGAGACAGGGTTTTCCTACCTTGGCCAGGTTGGTCTTGAACTCCTGGCCTCAAGTGATCTGTCTACCTTGGCCTCCCAAAGTGCTGAGATTATAGGTGTGAACCACCGCACCCAGCTTGAAGATTTCTAAGATGCTTCTGGAAACTTCCCCTGCTGACTGTCCTCATCTTACCATCTTTTATGGAAAAAAGCATTTCTCTCTTGGCATTCTGAGAGTTCATAGAGGAATGAAGCCTCCTTTCCATGTTCCTCCATTTCTGACATTGCTGGAAATGTTGCAGGTTTTTTGCGTGTTTGTTTGTTTTTGTTTTTGTTTTTGTTTTGTTGACACTGTTTCACTCTTCTTGCCCAGGCTGGAGTGTAATGGCATGATCTCGGCTCATGGCAACCTCCACCTCCTGGGTTCAATCTATTCTCCTGCCTCAGCCTCCCAAGTAGCTGGGATTACAGGCGCCCACCATCTCGCATGGCTAATTTTTTGTAGAGAAGGGATTTCATCTTGTTAGCCAGAATGGTCTCGATCTCCTGACCTCGTGATCTGCCCACCTCGGCCTCCCAGAGTGCTGGGATTACAGGCTTGAGCCACCGCGCCCGGCCCGGTAGGTCACTTTCAACTGAACATTTGAGGAGCTGTGTTGACACATGTCCTACCCATCAGTCTTCAGAGAAAATAAGGTTTTAATCTCAATCCAGCCTTCACAGGGAGTGGTAAACCCTCCACATCAGGGAGGACCAGGTTGGCCTGCCAGTGGGTTAGGATGCTTCAGGTGTGACTGTTTCATCTGTGGAATATGGTGGTTTGCAGAATAAGTGCTACTGGATAATTCTGGTCACCCAGATACTCATGCCTACTTTGCAAATTAGGTTTACTCCCAAAGTGAGTGTACTAATGGAAAGCAGTTTGTAGGGCTATCAAAATACAGTCACTACTCCAGACAACAGAGTAAGCCTGACTGTCATGAATGAAAATCACAGATCTCAGAGTTGAAGATCAGAGGATAGCTAAAACTTTCTTCACTATAAATTGATAGAATTTTTCTACAAAGATCAAATCATTGCTTTTCTCATAGGTTTTCAAATTATCTATTGCAGCCTGCACCACATTATATTATATTCACATTTGTGGCTGACTTCCAGCTAGTTGTGAGCTCATAGATTTTAGAGATTATGCTGGGTTCACCTTTAGCCCTAATGCTTAGCACTATGCTTGGAACTTAGAGGATCTTAATAAATATCATTCAGAGCTACTACTTTATTTATCATTGTCAACAGGGAAGATCATAGGGCTCTACAGAAAAAAAACAAAACAAACTCTTAATTCATTCAAGGTTCTTCTCTGTACTAGTCTTAACCAAGATGAATGGTAAAAGAATATGTTTGCAGCAGGGTGGAGTGGATAATTTTATAAATGAAGATGGATTATAATATTATGATATTATTCTTTTATTACATATCTATCATAAAAGAAAATAATCTTACTAAAGAATAATCTTTGGTCCTTTCAATTAATGTAATGGAGACTCTCAATTTAGCTGGAAGAGAGATTCAGTCTTGCCTGGGCACGTCTCTGGAATTGGTGGGAGCAGCTGCCAGAGGCTGTTTGCATATGGATTGAAGGTCCTCTTGGGAGAGTTCTCCTTCTGAAGGAAGAAGTTGCCTGGCAACAAGAGTTTGACCCATGGAGACAGCCTTACCCCACAGAGGAGCAAGGAAGCCTGACTACTGTGTGATGTCTGTCACCTAGATCCCTCTCCCAGCAGGATGACAATTTATACCTAGGTGCTATAGAGAGTAGAGAGTTTGAATGTACAAAGTGGGGGAAAATAAACTTGCATTACTAATCTTTTTTAAAAGAGTGGAGTACAATGCCATGCTTCAGGATCTGTGTGATAAACTGAAACCTAAATAGAAGGGAAGCATCCCTGTTCTTCTGTTTTGTTTTTTTTTTTTTTTTTAACTAGAAAACAGTTTGGGTATGGTAATGTCACCAAAGCATTCATGAGAACGCATGGCAAAGCAGCAACAGGACCAGGAGGAAGACTTTGAAGCCCAGTGGAGCGTGAAGAATAGACCTCTGTAGGATGTGATAGTATCCAGATGATACTCATTGGAACACGGATACACCTAGAATAGAGTAGCAGACAGAGTGACAAAGTGATACTCAGCAGAGGACTGAGGGGGAACAGTTGCACCCAGTGGAACAGTGAGTGGACGGAAAATAATGGTACTAGGGGGTGGATGTGAAGCAGCATCATTGCCTGGGATAATATCTGAGGTTCGTGGTCTCAATCCAAGAAGATTGAGGACACGGACACACACAGGGAGTGAGTTTAGAAGCTGAGGTTTAATAGGCAAAAGAAAGAGAAAGGAAAACAGCTCTCTCTAGAGAGAGAGAGAGGGAGAGAGAGAGACAGAGCCGCCCCAATGGGAATCCCAGCCTGCCTACTGAATGCACCAGATTTTATACAGAGGCTTGAGGAGGCGATGTCTGATTTATGAAGGGCCTACAGATTGGTTGCACTAGTTATGACATTTACATAGCATGTGAGGAAGGCTGGCCACCCCATCCCAATCTTGTTATGCAAATCGGTTTTCTACTTGACTGGCACCATGTTGTCTGCTTCTTACTGTACACTTGACTGAAAAGGAGAAGGGAAGATGGAGCCACAATTTTGAACATGCCTATTCCCAGGTAGCCTATTCCTACTGGCACAGCTGCCGGCATTCACCTGTGCAAGCTTCTAGCTTGCTTGTCTATGTCTGCAGCTGAATTTTACAGGCTGTTCTTTGTTAGAAAAGAAAATGATTTGGGGGCTACTTTTCATTAAAAGGAAAACCTTACCTTAACTATCTGCCTAAATGATTTTTTCTTAACTCCTGTATCAGATGTTGGTGTCAAAGGGGGAGCCATCAAAGGATTCTAGAGCGCTACTATAAGCCTAACTGAAATAACAACTGCTACTGGACTTAACGAGATCATGGATCTCTAGTCCAGGATGTTAGAAAGCCTGCATCCCCTGGTTGTGCGCAAAAAGTCACTGATAGTTAACTTTTCTTTTCCAAATGGATTTTTTTTTTCAACATAGTGCTTTCTTTAAATAAATTCTTTCACAAACTGAGGAATCCTACATTAATTCAAATGTTTAATTTATATGCATGTGTTTTCTCCAATTTAGCCCCACAGGGAATTCAGTTAGCTTGTAAGAATGCAAACACTTCCGCAGGTTATAACAAATTCAGAACAAGTGAAACAACTACATTTAATCTCTCTCTACTTTATTTAAACTTTAAATTGGGATTTCAACTATAGCAATAGTGTAAGATGTATGTGAATTTTTGTTTCCACAGCTTCTAAGCTCTTTGACTGTTCAGTGTAGTGTTTATCATAACCCCCACTATTGGGTGAGAAAAATCAATTTAAGAGACTGAGATGCTAACACTCAAAGAGGGCAAATGAGTTCACTAAGGTGTACCCAAAATTGCTATCTTTTCCTAACATGTTTTTTTCTTCATTTCCTTCTTTTGCCTGATCAAATAACACAGAGAAAGTGGTCCTATGGTCCTATTTAGTAAATTGAAATACATCTCTGATACCCAATGCAATATAGCCAATAAGTGTGCATTGTACCCTATGGAATTGACAGATGGCTGCTAGGGCTAGGCAAGGCAGTGACTGAGCTGCCCAAAACAAGTGTCAGTGAGTAGCTACATTGATTTCAAGAGTCTATCAAGTAAGCAGAAATTGATAATAAAAACAATCAAGTTTAAATTTCAGCTTGTTTGGAGTACCAATCCTTGATACAAAAGGAGTGCGATAATATTTTTTCCTTGACGCTTGGGCTTCCCAATGAAGTTGAATTACTTTCTACCTAATGGGAAATGTTATGCATTTTTGGAACAGAACCCAGATCAATGCAATATAGAGTGTGTTCTTTTTATTGGTCTTGTATTCTTTATTGTCAATCCTGGAATACCAAATCTAGAAATAAAATGGGAGTAGAATTAGAAGGAAATTAGAATGATCGAATTCCGTCTATATGACAGGCAATGTCATACATTATTTTATTTTGTATATATAATTTTAAGCTTTACCTATTATTTATTTATTTTAAGACAGGGTCTTGCTTTGTCTCCCAGGCTGCAGTGCAGTGACATGATCATGGCTTACTGCAGTCTCAACCTCTAGAGCTCAAGCAATCCTCCCACAAGAAGAGTTGGGACCACAAGCATGTGCCACCATACCTAGCTAAGTTTTGGTTTTCTTTGATGGTGACGGGTTTTCACCATGTTTCCCGGGCTGGTCTTGAACTCCTAGGCTCAAGTGATCTGCCCATCTTGGCCTCCCAAAGTGCTGGGATTACAAGCGTGAGCCCCAAGCTTTACTATTTTATCTCTTCATAAGCTACTCCAAAAGTTGGTGGCATGTATCACCTGGTAATTTTTGAATCATAAATGTCAACATTTTTAGGAGTTTGCAGGAACCCTCCAGCTGATGAGTGAGATTAATCAGAGCCCACCATTCACACTTCAGTGATTTTGTTCTATTTATTTTTGCATAGCATTTTATAATATAAATTACATGTTCTAATAGTATTTTAAAATTTGGCTCTACCTGAAGTGCTCTGAATATATCTTTCAAAAATGTCAAGACTATATGGAACTTTCAAAAAGGTGTCTGAGGTTGAAGCCACCCTCCTTTCATTTTATTTTATTTTTTTGAGACTGAGTCTCACTCTGTCACCCAGCCTAGAATGGAGTGGCGCCATCTTGGTTCACTGCAAACTCTGCCTCCTGGGTTCAAGGGATTCCTGCCTCAGCCTCCTGAGTAGCTGGGACTACAGGCATGCTCCACCATACCCAGCTAATTTTTTATATTCTTTTTTCACAGAGATGGGGTTTTACCATATTGGCCAGGCTGGTCTTGAACTCCCCACCTCAAGCGATCTGCCCACCTTGGCCACCCAAAGTGCTGGGATTACAGGTGTGAGTCACTGCACCCAGCCAAAGCTACCCTCTTAATAGGAGTTGGAGTTTATGTCTGTTTGATTCCTAAGACCACACTCTTTATATCAAAATGTGCTATCTTCCTGGAGGTACTTTTGCATATTATGGTCAAGTTTATGAGCAAAATAATTTTAAACTCTGCCTGCAGTGAAGTGGTTAGCAAAGCCACTGTCTGACCTTGAACTTATTTTGAAGGATATTTTAGTTGATGGGATCTAAAATCACTGTTAGAGGTGGCTACACCCACCATCTGGCAATATGAAAAGCAATTTTTGCCCTGCAAAGTGAGGTCAGGATCTAAGCCAAGAGACAACTTGTCCACGGCATGAGGCCCAAGAAGAGCAATCAGGAGACAGAAATACTCTTCCCTATCTGGTAAATGTGAGATATCTCATACTTTGAGTGAGGGAACAATTCAGATGCACCCAGATTCTGACTTGAACATCCTGCCATGGCAGTCAAACGATTCTCTAAGATTAACATTTTTAAAGTTGTTTTTCTTGTTTTTTTGTTTGTTGAGACAGTATCTCACTCTGTTATCCAGGCTGGAATGCAGTGCTGCAACTGTGGCTCACTGCAACCTCAAACTCCTGGGCTCAAGAGATTCCACCACGTCAGCCTCCCATACATCTGGGACTACAGGTGCATGCCACCATGGCCAGCTAATATTTATTTTAATAGGGACAGGGCCTTGCTCTGTTGTCCCAGCTGGTCTTGAACTCCTGGCCTCTTGAAACTATCCTCCCACCTTGGACTCCCAAGGCACTGGGATTACTGGGAGCCACCATTCCTGGCCCCAAAGTTATTTTTCTGAAAGGAAATCAAAGATTACCCTTAGAGAGTTTAGGGCAGCTTTTCAATAATTAGCTACTCTTGAAGATGACTTTCTCTCAAATGCCATTTCCTCATCTTTCCCACATCTGTCAGTCACATCATTATAACATAGATAACTGGTGTGGGGGGAATCTTACTGGTGATAGTCCAATGCTCTTTATGACATGTTCACTTCTCTAACCCATGGAGGCTTCCATAGGATGCTCAGTGTTGTCCTAGACCACAGGTGTCCCTGTCCTGATGTCAGGTTAATGAAGGTGACTTTTGGATTTGGATATTTCTGGGAAATTTTACAAGGGGTAACTAAAGTAAAAGAAATAGAAATGCAGAAAAATAGAAACAGAAATTCTCCTCATAGAAGCTTCATTATGCATTTGCAAGGTATTCACACACTCTAGATTTTCTAAGACAGTTCTGAAGTCAAATCACCTTATTCTTAAAAATATGATAAAGGATCATGCTTATGTTTAAGTGTATATATATACATCTGTGAGGTATTCATGTGTAATATTTTGGGACTCACATTTTCATGGCTGTCTAGTTTTCTTTTTTCTTTTTTCTTTTTTTTATTTTTTTGAGATGGAGTCTCGCTCTTGTCGCCTACGCCGGAGTGCATGGCACGATCTTGGCTCGCTGCAACCTCTGCCTCCAAGGTTCAAGTGATTCTCCTGCCTCAGCCTCCCAAGTGGCTGGGATTACAGGCACCCACAACCATGCCTGGCTAATGTTTTTGTATTTTTAGTACAGACGGGGTTTCACCATATTGGTCAGGCTGATCTCGAACTCCTGACCTCAGGTAATCTGCCTGCCTTGTCCTCCCAAAGTGCTGGGATTACAAATGTGAGCCACCACACCCGGCCTGTTTTTTAAGAGACAGAGCCTTGCTGTGATACCCAGGATGGAGTCCACTGGGGGTAGTCATAGCTCACTGCAGCCTTAAATTTCTGGGCTCAAGTGATCCTCCCACCTCAGTCTCCCGAGTAGCTGGGACTACAGGCATGCACCACCATGCCTGGCTAATTTACTTTTTGTAGAGATAAGGTCTTGCTTAATTGCCCAAGGTGGTCTTGAACTCCTGGCTTCAGGTGATTTTCCTGCCTTGACCTCCCAAATTGCTGGGATTATAGGCGTGAGCCACTACATTCAGCCTGCTCTCTAGTTGAATGACTTCAGGCAAGATACTCAACCTCTTTGATCCTAGGTTTCTTCCTTATTAGGGCATGGAGACTACTACCTAGGTAATATGGTCATTGTGAAGAGCAAATGAGAATCAGACTAAGCACATTATAGATATTCAACAAGTTTGTATATCTGAAAATATCCAGAAGGAAATTTATCACAAGTACTTGTCTTCATTGGATAGTGAGACTATGAATGTGGAGAACGTGTATCCCAGGCTTTCCTAGCTTGGCAGCACAAGTGACAACTAATTTATGTTAACAACACTAATGGAAACTTAATGAATGCTTACTATCAGCCAGGCACCCTGCTAAGCACTCCTCATGGATTATCTCAGAGATCAACCAGATCTTACTGGTTTGTGTCCTCAGCTAGTTGATCAAAGTTTAGTCTTATCGAGATCCCAAATATCTTGGAGACTTCCCAGTGATATATTTACATGTCCTTAAATCATTTTTCTCCAAATTCCACTTGCTCATTTGAAAATGGTTGTATGATCCTCAAAGCTAGATCAATGCCCAGTAATTTTCCTTTCTTCCTAACCTCTTAATGGGTGCTAATTTCATCGAGTCATGAGCCCCTGATAGTTTGAGGTTTCTAAAGTACTGCTGCAGCCAAGGTTAAGCCTGGGTTTCGGCCTCGCTCACTATTAACCACTGATAATAAAATGCAATCAGAAATCCCCAGTGTTTCTGTTGCAGGATCCAGAATTCCAGCAACCCTAAGATATTGCTGCTGTCATGCTGGGAATTGGTAGTCCAAGCCCCAGTCATCCCACCATAATGTAGCTGCAGTCTAAAAGTCCACTCCTAAGGTCTATTACATCCAGGAAATCAAAGTGTCTGGGTCCAAAGGATCATGGGTGGTATACTTCTTTAGCTCATGAACACGCACATACCCCATGCATACACTTAGGCAAATGGTACACATACAAACACACACACATCATAGGCATGTTCCCCAACCTTACACATAGTTCCAGGGAAGATGGGTTAACATTTGTGCTTACCTGGTACCTTATCCTAGATTACTTAGTTCTCAGCGTAGACATTGTTTTCAGGCCTTGCTGGTCTGTTCCTTTTGCCATTCCAACAACTTAATTCCTTTCAGGGATTTCACTGCCATAGTCCATGAGACATGTATTTTATCCTGTTAATTTTTGAACACATTTGGAATCACTATCTCATTCCATATTTCCCCAGGGGAATCCCTAGTTCCCTAAGTTCCCTATGTAAATATCAGGATGCACATGGATGCTTGCGGAGGTGAGAAGAGTGCTCCCCAATTTCAGTCACCAGCTGCACCAATATCCCAAAGGCAGATGCATGTGTTAAATAAAAAGTAATGACAACTCTGTGAGGATTCTTTACTTTTGAAGCATTTTTCTTGTGATAAAAAAATAGCAACTCTTATCATAACTTAGGCCTGATTTTTACAATTTTAACTGAAGGTTGGGTGGCTTCATGGCTCATGCCTGTAATCCCAGCACTTTGAATGTCTGAGACAGGAGGATCACTTGAGCCCAGCAGTTTGAGATCGGCTTGGGCAACATAGTGAGACCCTGTTTCTACCAAAAATTTGAAAATTAGCCAGGCACAGTGGCATGCACCTGTAGTCCCAGCTACTCAGAAGGCTGAAGTGGGAGGATTACTTGAGCCCAAGAGGTTCAGGCTTCAGTGAGCCATGATCGTGCTACTTCACTCCAGCCTGGGTGACAGAGTGAGACCCTGTCTTTTAAAAAAAAAAACAAAACTGAGGTTAATCATAAGAGGTTTTGGAAATTCACACTCTCACTTCGGTGCTTTGGGAAAAAAGTTCTCTAACCTACTCCATTACCATGAACAGAGAATCCATTCCTCTAGTATGTTTCAAAGGATCTTATACTATCAATGGATTGATTAACCTCAGCAATGATTTGTTAGACAGCCACTATTAATAACAAAAAAGACTTTTAAATAACTCCTTGTTTCAAAATAATTATTTTTCACCTTTATTATAATTTACATAAAGATGTACCCATTTTAAGAGTACATTTCAGTGAGTTGTGACAAATATTTGCACCTGTCTAATCACCTCCCCAGTCAAGTTCTATGGTATTGCTGTCACTCCCTATCTTAGTCCATTCAGGCTGTTATAAGAAACTACCACAAACTAGATAGCTTATAAACACAGTTTCTCACAGTTCTGGAGGCTGGGAAGTCCAAGATCTGGGTGCTGGCATGGTTGGGTTCTGATGAGAACCCTCTTCTGGGTTGCATACTGTTGACTTCTCAAGTGGCGAAGGGCCAAAGAAGCTTTTGGGGTCTCTTTTGCAAGGGCGCTAATCTCATTAATAGGGCTCTGCACTCATGAACTAATCACTGCCCAAAGGCCCTACTTGTTAATGATTTCACTTTGGGGATTTGGTTTCAACATATGAATTTGGTGGTGAGGGGTGGGCAGGGCACAGCCATTCATAATATAGTACCTCCGGGGCCAGGCACTGTGGCTCATGCCTATAATCCCAGCACTTTGACAGGCCTAGGCAGGCGGATCACTTGAGGTCAGGAGTTCAGGACCAGCCTGGCCAATATGGAGAAGCCCCGTCTCTACTAAAAATACAAAAATTAGACAGGCATGGTGATGGGTGCCTGTAATCCTAGCTACTCCAGAGGCTGAGGCAGGAGAATTGCTTGAACCTGGGAGGTGGAGGTTGCAGTGAGCCGAGATCATGCCACTGTGCTCCAGCACTCCAGTTTGGGTGACAGAGCAAGACTCTGTCTCAAAAAAAAGAAAAAAAGTAAATAAGTACACATGTATATATGTATTTATAGTACCCCCTCTAATCCCCCTGTTCCCATTTGCAGATGTTCTCCCCTAAGCACACACTAGGCATTCACTAATATTATTTCTATCACTGTAGATTGGTTTTGCCTATTGTGGAGTGTTACAGATATGGACTCATACACAGAGTATCTTGTATTTGGTGTTTTTAATTTAGCATAATGTTTTTGATACCCATTCAGCTGTTTGTGTATAATAATAATTCATCCCTTTTATTGCAGAGAAGTATTTTCTTGTGTAGATAAACCACAGTTTGTCTATCCATTCATCTGGTGATGGACATTTGCATTGCTTTCCACTTTTCAGAAGCTGCTGTGGACATTCACATGTAAGCCTTTTTGTGGACATATATTTGTATTTTAAAAACACCTAGGAGTGAAACCTTGAGTCCTGTGGCACATGAATGTTTAACTTGAAAAACACTGCCAAATTGTTTTCAAAAGTAGCTGTATAATTTTACACTTACCAGCCTGGTAGGGCAGTTCAAATTTCCTATCAGCACTTGTTATTGTCAGTTTTGTTTAAAAAAAATTATTCTAGAAAGTATATAGTATCTGTGGTTTTAATTTGCATTTCCCTAATGATTAATGATACTGAGCATCTTTCCATGGGTTTATTTGCTACCAATATCTTTTATTTTTTTACAACTGTCAATTTTACTTCAACAATTACATGGATATCAAGTGCTTGAATAAAATTTTTAGTAATATTTAAATGTTTCTGATAAAACTTTTCTTATAAATTTACGTATAGAAAATTATAATTTTGCATTCTATTTTCTGGAAGATTTTTCTTTCTCCAGTAACTTTTTTTTGGGGGAGAATACATGTGTAGAACATGAAGGTTCATTACATAGGTATACGTGTGCTATGGTGGTTTGCTGCACCTATTAACCCATTACCTAGGTTTTAAGCCCTGTGTGCATTAGGTATTTGTCCTAATGCTCTCCCTTCCCTTCCCCCCAACCCCTGACAGGCCTGGTGTGTAATGCTCCCCTCCCTGTGTCCATGTGTTCTCATTGTTCAACTCCCACTTATGAGTGAGAACATGCAGTGTTTGGTTTTCTGTTCCTATGTTAGTTTGCTGAGAATAATGGCTTGCAGCTTCATCCATGTCCTTGCAAAAGACATGAACTCATTCTTTCTTAGGGCTGCATAGTATTCCATGGTATATATGCCACATTTTATTTATCCAGTCTATCATTGATGGGCATTTGGGTTGGTTCCAAGTCTTTGCTATTTTAAATAGTGCTGCAGTAAACATACATATGCATGTGTCTTTATAGTAGAGTGGTTTATAATCCTTTGGATATATACCCAGTAATGGGATTGCTAGCTCAAATGGTATTTCTGGTTCTAGATCCTTGACAAATCACCACACTGTCTTCCACAATTGCCACTGATATTTTATACGTGGTGCAGTCTATTCAAATATTTTGCCTACTTAAAAAATTGGAATGTTTACTTTTTGTTATTCAGTTGTAAGTGTTCTTTATACATTATAGATACAAGTCTTTTGTGAGCATATAAATTAGAGCTATCTCCTCCTCACAAAGTAATGACAATTTTGTTATTTAAGCCTTGTAACAAAAATATTACATACAGCTAATTTATGTTTAATCTTTTTTATATTTCCAAAATGTATATAATAGAAGATATTAACTTCATTTTTTTGAAAAGAAAAACTGATCATCAGACCCTTATTTCCACCATTTGCTTAGAAAAATGTGCTTATAATACATACAGGATTTGCCTAAAGTTTTTTTTTTTTGTGATACCTACCAGTCCAGAAATAGAGGTGGGGAAAGAGAAGGATGACTTCCAGGCAAAGCTTTGACATATGCAAAATGTCACTTGAAGATGCAGTATCTCTTTTTCCCTTTTTCTTGGCTCCCTAATGTGATGTGCCCCTTCCCCAAGTACTCCTGTCCCAGAAGAGTTTAAGCAGGCTTCTTTCCAGGGTTGTTACTGTATTTTTTTTTTTTTTTTGGTCTGTCGAAAGATTTATAGCAGCAGCAAGGCCAAATGAAGGAGGAGTTTGTAGGTCTGAGGGCCCTTACTGAGAGTCCCTGAGGTAGCACTGTATTGTAATGGTTCACCTTACTTACCTTTAAGGAAGGTTTTAAAAAGAGTAAATCAGAGCTGAGTGAAGTTAATGTTAGCGGAGAAATGCAGCAGCCCTCTCATATGGGCTCCCTTTGTAGGAGGTATCCTTAGAGCTCATTTAACTTCGAATTGGTATGCAACCAAGAGTGTCCCCTGCATCTGTGAGTGTCTCCACTGTGGAGTGCCCTGGTGGCTCATGAGAATGCATTAAGGGGCAATCCAGGTGGGTGGCAAGACAAGGAGGGACTGTTCACAGTATCTCTCTCACCTCATCACTTTATAGCATTCTTTTACCACCTTCTTTTTCTCCTGTGACATAAAGAGCACTCTGTCTTGCTTTGTCAACTACTGAAGCCTTATAATACCTATCAGGACAATAAGTGAGGGAGAGCATTTGAGGAGCTAGAGAAGCGAGCTGAAGGCAAACACCTACTAAATTTAGTGACAGAACAGGTGTGACTTACATGAGATATAGAAAACAGGCAAACCCATAGAAGCATAGAGCAGAATGGTTGTTGCCCGGGGCTCGGGGACAGGGGTAAATGGGGAGTTGCTATTCAATGGGTATAAAGTTTCAGTTGTACAAGATAATTGAGTTACAGAAATCTGCCATATGACATTGTGCCTACATTTAACAATGCTGTATTGTAAATACAGCATTGTCAATATATTGAAACTATATTAAGACAGTAGAGCTCATGTTTAGTGTTCTTACCACAATAGAGAGAGAGAGAGAGAGGTGAAATATAAAGAGAGCTTTTCTAGGTCTTAGTTTGTGAGACATGATTTGTTTTTTTAATTGGAGTTTGGGATGAAGAAGAGGAAATTTGGGGTTCCTGCCAATGTATGAGAGAAGAAAAAAATAGCAAAATGGAAAAAAAGAGAATTTTAAGAAGATCTTCATGAGTGTGCACAAATTACGATTCCTTTTTGACCTATCTAAAGGCTTGATTTGCTTTTCTATTACTTTCTAGTTCCAGGGTGGTGTTACTTTGTGTGCAGTTATGATACTGAGTGGTGTTTCAGGTTTATACAGTTTGTACTTGGAAGCCATGAGGGTGTGTGATTCTTTTATTCTTTGGGAAGGCATGTCTCACTTTTATCTAAGAAGTTTTGAAAGGATGCCAATGTTGAGTTAAAAGATAACCCCTACTGTGGGAATACGTGTCAGTGACTCTCTCACTCAGTTCTTAGGACCAAATTAAACTCCAGGAAATGGTTATGTCACTTGTTGAAATCTTAGGCTCTCTTTTCAGGACCTCTTAACCTCCCTATGGTTGGAGCATCTTCTACTGACTCATTTAAGGTTATTAGTAGGACCATTTTTAGGAAAGATGTCCTGCAATTCAACATGTTTGTAATGAGACATACCAACTTTGAGTCATCACATAATGAAGGAGATTTCCAGAATAATTGGAGAGAATTAGGGTTCCCATCAGTTAGATAGTATTTGATTCTGTAGAAGGAGCTGGCTCTTGCTGCTATGGTTTCAATGTGTTCCACGAAGTTCACGTGCTGGAGATCTAATCCCCAATGCAACCATGTTGAGAGACGGACTAACCTAATAAGAAGTGATTAGGCCAGGAGGTCTGTGTTCATGAATGGATTAATGTTATCATCATAGGAGTGGGTTTGTTAGCATGAGAGTGAGTTTTTGTAAAAGTCTGGCTCTCTCTTGCTTGCTGACTGTCTCCCTCTCTTACCCTCCACCTTCTACCATGAATGACACATCATAAAGGCCCTCACCAGATGCCAGTGTCATGCTCTTGGACTTCTCAACCTCTAGAACCATGTGGCAAACAAATCTCTGTTTGTAAATTAACCAGTCTGTGGTATTCTGTTATAGCAACACAAAACAGACTAAGATACCCGTGGAGAGTACAGATTGATTATGGATAAACTGTCTCTACCAATAGAGAACAAGACAGCAAGAAGTAGCAGTCCCTGGTTCAGAATGTGTATCAGGCACTGCTGGGTTTTTCCCAAAGCTCCTCTGATCTCTTTTCAGCACTGTGGTCGGATGCCTCAGTCTCTGCTGCTAATGGCTAATAGCTAATAGTATCTATTTGCAACTTCCAGAACATTGCTCTGTGGGAGTTTGCTTTCAGATTCCCTTTCCACCTTGTGTCAGTTTCATGGGAGTAAAATCACCCAGCTCCTGGGACAGCAAAAACCAGGGCTGAATTTATGCTAGAGCGCTCTGTGAGAGCAGGCTGAGGCTGGAGTTTCAGGATCACATCTTGTTTGGTTTCATCTTTCCTTACTCTGCTTTTTTTGTTCCTTTTTTGACTTCTTCTGGAAGCTCTCCCTCAATAAATTAATGCACTTACATTTTTGACACAGTGTTTCTCCTGAGACAACACAACTATAACCGGAATGGTGAATGTCTTGGAGATATTGAAAAAAGGCAGCAGAAAATATGAGCTGTTTATTGTTGCTGTTCTTGTATTGGTGTCTCACGGGTGGTATGTTTGTGAGTCCATAGTCATATAGAAGGGTAGATTTTCAAGGTTTCGTGGGGACTCTGTCCCAAAGAACTGACAAATAATCACAATTAACCTGGCTCTGCCATGTAAGCATAGTTACTAACAGTCCACTGTTTAAATTTTTGAAAGCAAAGATTATGCATTACATAATTTAAGAGAAACTTGTTTTGAGACTGAGCCAAAGTAATACAATGTATTATATCTTAGGATTATAGAAAAAGAGAAGATAGGATGCCTAATATTGAGAAGACTTCGGTTCTTATTTGACCATTTTAAGAAAGCATGTGATAGCTCAAGTTTTAAGAACTTAAAACAGAACTACCATTTGACCCAACAATCACATTACTGGGTATATACCTAAAGGAATAGAAATCATTCTATCATAAAGACACATCCACATCGCAGCACTATTTCCAATGGCAGAGACATGGAATTAACCCAAATGTTCATCAGTGGTAGACTGGGTAAAGAAAGTGTGGTTCATACACACCATGGAACACTACACAGCCAAAAAAAAGAACAAAATCATGTCCTTTGCAGCCACATGGATGGAACTGGAGGTCATTATCTTAAGCCAACTATCACAGGAGCAGAAAACCAAACACCACATATTCTCACCTGTAAGTGGGAGTTGAACACCGAGTATACATGGACACAAAGAAGGGAATAGTAGACACTAGGGCCTACTTGAGAGTGGAGAGTGGGAGGAGGATAGGTACCTATTGGGTACCTAGGCTCACTGCATGAGTAACAAAATAATCTGCACACCAAACCTGTGTGACACACAATTTACCCATATAACAAACCTACACATGTACCCCCGAACCTAAAATAAGTTGAAAAGAAAAAAAAATGTAAACCAGTGCCAATTGTCGTACTGAAAACAAAATCTTTTATAAACATTGTAACACTAATAAAACTTGAAGGAAAACAAGAAATAGATTTATCTCTTCTTATTAGGAATTTCATCAGACTGAGATTCACAAACACATGAATATACCTTTTCTTCTAATGACTTCAGGAATAATTTTATATATACATATATATATATGATTGTTATTGTGAGAAGGAAGAAAGTTTAAGAGCAATAGCTTAGTTGTTGAAATATAACTTTACATCATTTTTACTCCTGGTAAAGAGAAATTTTAGAAGAATCATTGGACTTATTTATATCAATAATTCTAAATTATCTTTGTTTTCTGAAAAGTAAATAGTTGTTATTTAAGTATTAAAATAAAAAGCAAATGCAAACTTCTTTATTATTTAATCTAGTGAATAGTTACCACCTTCCTGGGTATAGTAACTGATTCATTTTTTACTCTAAATGAAGAGGCAGGTCCTGCTGGAAAGAATTACTGGTTCATCATATTACATGGGAAAACACAGGCAGGGAATTGAAGGACACTTAGCGTAATTTTGAGAACTTAACTGTACACCAGGTAATACATGGAAAAAGGACTAAATTCTATTAAAGTATAATCGCTCTTGTAGAAATCTTTGCTATATGGCCGGATGCGGTGGCTCAAGCCTGTAATCCCAGCACTTTGGGAGGCCGAGACGGGCGGATCACGAGGTCAGGAGATCGAGACCATCCTGGCTAACACAGTGAAACCCCGTCTCTACTAAAAAAAAAAAAAAAATACAACAAACTAGCCGGGCGAGGTGGCGGCGCCTGTAGTCCCAGCTACTCGGGAGGCTGAGGCAGGAGAATGGCGTGAATCCGGGAGGCGGAGCTTGCAGTGAGCTGAGATCCGGCCACTGCACTCCAGCCTGGGCGACAGAGCAGGACTCCGTCTCAAAAAAAAAAAAAAAAAGAAATCTTTGCTATATGACTAGTAACTGAAGAATGATACTAAAAAATATCATAAAGTCATTAACTGACACATTTGCCAAGAATTTTGATGAGATGGGAATAAATGATCAAACTATATTATATTTTTAATGTAAAATGTTTTACTCTCTAATATTTTAATGTTAAAAAAGTAAACATGTACTCTCAATCTTATATATTAAATATGCATGGAAAAATATGGTATTATGATACTTCATAATGAATATTAATGAGTATTCTTTGGTGGTAGAATCATAAGTGACATTTATTTTCCTCTTGAATATGTTTGTTTCTTTTTAAAATTTTCTACAATAAATAAGCATCCATTCATAATTATAAAAATAAACACTTTTGTGGGTAAAACTCAGTCCTATCGAATATAGCTAGGTGGGTTTGAGGCTTGAGCAAAACTTGAGCAAGACTGTTTCTCCTGCCATTTTGTAATTTTGTATCCAATGTTGGAGTCTCAGCTTTATGGGAGCAGTCATCCCTGTGTTGCAGATGACTGGTACCTGGCAGGCAGTCCGTAGATAAGTGTTAAATGAATGAATAAATAAAAATGATGAGGAGCAAAGATGGGCAACCAAGTTAAAGAAGCAACATGAGCAAGTAAATGAAATTGGTAAATATCAATATGGAAATGAAAAACCACAGATAATTCAGCAAGGTTGCGGTGCTGGCAATTAGGGGGCTGGGGCAGGAAATGCTATCTCACTCTCTGCATTACAGTGTCTTATTATCCTTATTATGTCTTATTATCCTGCCAAATACTTATTTTCCTCCCATTTTCTGGACGAGAACTGAGTTTTCCTAAGCTTAAGTAATTTGCTCAAAGTTGCAATATTTTAAGTAGAATTCAGATTTGAACCCAGCTCTATCCTGCTTCCAAGGAGCTGCCTTGTTTCCCTGCACTGCAGAGACAGAGGTCTGGAAACCCTGTGTAAGCAGATAGGCTCTTGCAGATAACAGAATGGCACTGAGTTTTGAGAAGAGGAATGACGGAATTTGTAGGGCATGAAGCTGAGCAAAGGGCAAATCACTCATCTCATTTCTCCATTCCAGTATCTCTTATGTTACCTTTACAGTAGCTGAACTCTCACCCTTCTCGCCCCTTTGGGTTAAGGTTCAGAAGAGCTTGGGTAAAATGCTATTGTTACCTGGGAAGGGTACGCCAAGGCATGAATAATTTTTCAGTACGCATTATCAGAGGGTAAACCCCTGAAGGAAGTGGACACATTTCTTTTTTTTAAATTCAATAATCCTTTATGGAATACCTACTATGTGCCATTCATTGTCTAGATTTTTGATACACACCATGAACGAGACAGATACTATCTCTGCTTTTTCAGAATGGTGGTCTAAGGAACAGAAGTGATCGTTTTTGTTGCAGATAAGAGAAGGTAGACAAAAAGGTTGAAAAGGTAAAGTGATGACGCAAACAGAATCCAGGTAAGGAAGAGAATCCACTATGGAAGCCAGGCATTACAGAGGCTCACTCAGTGGCCTGAGAGAGGGAGGAACTCGGACAGGAAGGTTGGAGATCCTGTGTTTCACAGTGGAGCTGCCCTCCCATCCTTAAAATAGCATGACAACATCACGTTTCCTCTCTAGATAACCTCAGTCTAGGGAAGGAATTAACACAGTAGAACTACAGCATGAATCTTGCCTGCAAGAGAAAAATGAGCTTTGAATCATTAACAAGAGAATTGGTGCTACATACTAATGATACTATTTCCCAGCCCTGGTCTTTTTACATTGATGCACCCTATGGTGTGACCTGAATGATATAAAACTGATTACAGGCTTTGGATATATTTCTGGGTTTGATTGTTTTATGTCATACACCACTTGTTTAGATTATTAATTATCTAATCTGTGTTACTCCCTAAGTTTTAAGATTGAAAAGCCCTTACTCCTTTCTCTGATACCAAGTTAATGTAACTATCTCTGATGACAGCCAATGAAGACTAAACAATAGCCATTCATGTGATTTACTTCACACACACACGGGGTCCCTACAACTCCCACTCATCTTTTCTAATGATTGAGAGATTATGTCTCCAGTATTATGAATAATTTATTCTAGACTCAATGTCATTTATCTTAGCTTGTAGCAGCCTGCCTTGTGCACCTTAGACTCAATAAATACGTATTTAATTCATAATTTTTCATATATTTTGATCTATTTTGAGGAATCTAGCCAAACAAAACAATTCTAAATAGGACAAAAAAATTATACTAAAGTATATTTACCATATCTTAAGATACAGGACACACTACAGTGTCTTTCCTAGTCTAGCTCACACACCACTCAACACTTCTGATGCTAAAATGCATGTGCAACGAGAGATAGGAAAAACCAAACTGATTTCTTTTCTGCACTCACTTACACAGCCACTCATATGACACAGAATGATTCTGTAATCAGATGTGTGGGGGGTTTTCTCCACACACCAACCAACTGGATGTTCTATAATTCAATTTAATTCTGATCCTATCTACCTGAAGATAGTGTCAGATCCAACACATTAAAGGCAAAGATGCTAGTTGCAAGCAGTAGGTTGTCACCTATACTTCTGACTGACCAGCAGGCTATAAACTGGGGCTTCCTTCACTCACTCCTCGGGTTCAATTAATTTGCTAGAGTGGCTGGCAGAATGCAGGGAAGCGCCTTACTTATGTCAACCGACTTATTATAAAGGATTTTACAAGGGATGCAGATGGATGCCAGATGAAGAGACGTATACATCAAGGTATGGCGCAAGGTGCACAGAACTCCTGGGTCTCTCTGCAGGTGCATCACCTTTTAGGAGTCTCCATATGTTCAGCTATCCAGCAACTCTCAGAACCCAATACTTTTGCTTTTTTATAGAGGCTTCATTACCAAGGCAAGATTGATTACAACATTGATCACTGGTAATTAGTTTAACGATTAGCACTTCTCTCCCTGGAGGTCAAGGGGATGGGGTTGAAAGTCCCAACTCTCTAATCATGCTGTGGTCTTTCTAGTGACCAGCTTCCATCCTGAAGCTATCTAGGGGTTCCCAGCCACCAGTCATCTCATTAGCATACAAAAAACACTCTTAACACTCAGGAGATTCCAAGGAACCAGAGATAAAGATCAAATATAAATATTTTACACTGTCACACCACACACCATAGTATTATGGAGATGGAGATCAAATATGTATTTCACAATGTCACACCATAGTATTATGAATGGTATAAACAAAGGAAAGATTCTAAGCATCTAAATATGCTAATATAGAATATTATTAAAATAAGTAGGGCTTTTCAAATGATGAAACAATATACAGCCATGTAAGTTTTTTGCAATAACAGGGAAAGATGGCGATGCCAAGGCATTACGCAAGAAAACTGGAGGCAGATTTTATTAACATTATTACAATTTTGTAAAACATATGTAGAAATCTTAAAAAGTATGTTAAAGTGAAAAGAGTGGTTTTCTTTGGATAATGATACTATAAGCAATATTTTATTTAAAACACGTTTTTCTAAATTGGAAAAACTATTCTTGAAAAAAATTTTCTATACTTATCCAATCATCAATCATATGCTTGTTTGAGGGAAAATCATGCAAATTCCTCTGAAAGTCTGTTGTAGCTATGAAGCCCAGACAACTGGAAGAATTTCTGGGCAATGGCAAGTCAGTGCTGATACCTTTCCCTACCTAAGAAATGTCTCAAACATGGGTCACTCTATGGGGCACTGGAAACTCCCTACACCACTCTGACAAGTTGACTACTGATCTTTGCTGGTACCTCAAATGGTGTTAGAAAGCGGACTGGGCTCAGGATTAGGGGAACATACTTATGTAGAGAGCAGATGAGAATCACTGTACTCTTCAGAAAGGGCTTTGGGTTATGCCTGTAATCCCAGCATTTTGGAAAGCTGAGGTGGGTGGATCATCTGAGGCCAGGAGTTCCGAACCAGCCTGACCAACGTGGTGAAACCCCATCTCCACTAAAAATAAAAATAAAAAAAGAAGAAGAAAAAAGAAAATACAAAAATTAGCCAGGCTTGGTGGTGCACGCCTATAATCCCAGCTACTCAGGATGCTGAGGCAGGAGAATCACTTGAACTCAGGAGATGAAGGTTCCAATGAGCCGAGATCATGCCACTGCACTCCAGCCTGGTAACAAAGTAAGACTGTCTCAAAAAAAGAAAACAAAAGAACAAAAAAGGGCTTCAGGGATCACAGAGCTTATGATTCTGTTCTTTTCAGACAGCGGGTTAATGGTAAAATAATGCTCTCTCTCCTGACTCCTAATTCAGTTCTATTTCCAACACATTAGTTTGAACCCTATGAAATTGCCATATTTGTAGATCAAAATGGTAAAATAACGTTAATTTTGTTTGATTCAACCACATAGACTTGCTCACCTTGATGCAATTTCTACGAATCTTTAAAAAAACAAAAACAAAAAAACAAAAAAAGAGCTTCCTTTTAAAAACAAAGCAAAACAAATTTTTAATTTTACTGATGCCTGAGTTTTTTAAAGAAGAGACAAACTTCCCTACATAATCAATGTTCTGATTCCAAAATCAGACCTTCAGTTTAAAAAGAGAAAAATCCCAAGTAAAAGTGATACATTTATTTATACTTTGTAAATGACTCAAAGTAAACCCTTTCCTAGAAGTCAGATTAAGCAGAAAAGCATTGAGTTCCTAAAAGGCTGGATAAAGAATAGAATAGGAAATAAATATATATTCAAATATTACTTGATACTGAGCTAGTCATTTTCAGAATTGTCATTGTATTCAGCCCCTTCCGATGTCCTTTTGAGCTAAATATTATCCTTTTTTCTAATGGGTAAACTGAAGTAGCCTGAGGTTAACTAAATTGTCCAAAGTGACTCTGACATGGCCGAATACTCCACATCATAATTTTGTCCCTGTATTTTACTGCATCCATAACAATTGTTGCAAGCCTTATATATTCTTTTCTAATTAAAAAATGTACTCTTTCTGATTAATGTATTATCCTGGGTTGGTCCCAAATTTCACAGTGGTAAAAGATACCTAGTTTAAAGTCCTGCCAAATCTTCAGAAGCCAGTCATACTGTATAACAAGCTGTAGGATTTTCTCTCCTGTTTCTGTTTTTTTTTTTTTTTTACTCCCAATTTAGTTTTTCCTCCTATTCACCTGAGTTTTCGTTTTTTAAAAATATAAATAGGAGCAAGATTCATTTCTGGCATGATGTAGTGAGGAGGTCAATAAATCCTTTACCCCAAAAGCAGTAAAAATCTGGGTAAAACTGTTTAATACCAGCCATTTGAGTGCTGCAGAAATTGGCCAAAGGCTTAAAAAACCAAGAAGCATTTATTCACGAAAGCTACTGAACTTCAAGTAAAATCGGCATGAGTCACGATGATTTTGTCTGAGCAGTTTCTATCCCTCCTCTCCCTACCCCAACCCTGTGGGCCTGGCAGATGGACCAGGGCCCAGCAAGCCATGAAGACCAGGATCTTTGCCCACAGTGCCAGAGGAAGTTCCCTTCATTGGAGTGTTATTGAAGTTGTTCTTAATCTCTTTAAAAGATAGAAGATTAATAAAAAATTAATATTATTACTGAGTACATAGCATATATGGATGTAACCTATACAACAACACGAAAGAGGAGAATGGAAAAGATGTGTTACATTAAAGTTTACTGTATTGAGTTAGCATAATTTTGAAGTAGACTGTACTATGTTAAGATGCATATTATAAACCCTCTATCAACCACTAAAAAGTAATTCAAGAAATGTAGGGAAAACCTTAACAGAGAAATACTAAAAATATTAACTTAAAATACGTTATAAAGGAGAAATAGAGGAACAAAAAACACAGACAAATCAAAATGGTAGTTGCAAATCCAACCATACCAACAATTACACTAAATGTAAATGGAATAATGAGTAGGTATCTGTTAAGGTGATAGTGATAGGTATAATTAGTGGAATTAGGGCTGTTGTAGTAAGAGGGGAGTATACATTTATTACTTTTATTTGGAATTGCACCAATATTTTGGTTCCTAAGACCAACGGAAAATTCTTATCCTTTAAAAATTGAGAAAGCTGTATTAAAAACACTCCACTCAAAAAGTAGATTGTCAGACTGTATATAAAAAATCAAGATCTAGTGTAATGCTACCTACAATAAATGGACCTTAGATTCAAAGAAACAAATAGGCTAAAGTAAATAAATGGAGAAAGATATACCATGCAAACAATGGCCATAATATAGCTACTGCAGATCTCTTAATATACACTTTAAGGCAAAACAATTTTGAGAATGAAGAATAAAGTTAGAGGATTTATACTACACAGCTTTAAAATATACTATAAAACTTTAGTACTTAAAACAATGTGGTATCACATAAAGATAGACATAGAGATCAAAGGAAACAAATGAAAGTTCAGGGATATATCCTTACATGTATGACCAAGTGATTCTTTACAAAGATGCCAAGACAACAGAAATGAAATGGTGCTATGACAGTTGGCTGTCCACATATGCAAAAGATGAAGTTAGACCCTTTGCTTAGTGTATTAGGGTTTTCTTAGAGGGACAGAATTAATAGGGAATATAGATAGATAGATATAGATATAAAGGAGTTTATAAAGTATTAACTTACATGATCACAAGGTCCCATAATGGGCTGTCTGCAAGCCATGGAGCAAGGAAAGCCAGTCTGAGTACCAAAACTAGAAGAACCTGGACTCCATTGTTCAATGGCAGGAAGCATCCAGCACGGGAGAAAGATGCAGACTGGGAGGCTAGGCCCACCTCTCTTCACGTTTTTTGCTTGCTTTATATTCGCTGGTGGCTAATTAGATGGTGCCCACTGGATTAAGGATGGGTCTGCCTTCCCCAGCCCACTGACTCAAATGTTAATCTCACTTGGCATTGACAGCACCTTCACAGACATACCTAGGATCAATATCGCATCCTTGAATCCAATCAAATTGACACTCTGTATTAACCATCGCATTTACACATACAAAAAAAAAACCCTCAAAATGAGTTATACATGTAGATGTCAGTACTCAAACTATAAGACTTTTAGGAAAAAATATGGGAGAAAATATTTGTGATCTTGGCCTAGGCAACAGGTTCTTAGAGATGATACCAAAACTATGAGTCATCCAAAAAAAATACCTTTAAGAAAATGAAAGATACAGCTGGGAAAAGATATTTACAAACCATTTATGTAATAGGGAATTTGTATTCATGAAACATAACTCTTAAAATTTAATAAGAAAAATCTAGTAAACAATATGAACAAAAGGTTTGGGTAAATATTTCATCAAAAACATGGGAGCAGGACATGGTGGTGCACGCCTATAGGCCCAACTACTTGGGAGGCTGAGGCAGGAGAATCTCTTGAGCCCAGCAGTTTGAGGCTGTAGTGAGCTCCGATTGCTCCACTGCACTCCAGCCTCATGACAGAGTGAGAACCTGTCTCTGAAAAAAAAACAAAATAGAGCAGCCTGTGCAACATGGTGGTGAGACCCTATCTCTAAAAAGTAAATAGCTAAAAATGAAATAAAAATTATTTTAAAAAACACGAATTACTAATGAGCACTTGAAAAAATGTTCAGCACTATTAATAAGAAACACAGTGAGATACCCCTTTACACACACTAGAATGACCATCATGAAAACACAGTTACCACCAAATGTTGGCAAAGGGTTGGAACTGAAAGGGGGAAAAATTAAGGTGATAAAGAGGCTGGTAGAGACAGAAGCAAGAGTCTGGCACCTGGTGTGTAGCATGATATTTAGGAAGCTTCAAAGATGGAGAGAAACTGTTGGAAATGTAAAATGGAACAACAAACTAGGAAAAGTTTGGTGCTTTCTTAAAAAGTTAAATAAAACTGACCATATGACCCAGTCACTCTATTAAGAACCTACCCAAGAAAAATGAAAATTATGTCTACATGCAGATTGTACACTACTGCTTATAGCAGCATTATCTCTAAGAGCCAAAAATGGAAGATAACCCACATGTTTATAAATTAGTAAACAGACAAGATGAAATGTGATATATCCATATAGCAGAAGACTATTCAGTAATTAAAAGGAGCTGAATACTGATCGTCAGTATACTGATGTATACTGCAACACGGATAAAACCCAAAACCTTTATTCTAGGCACAAAAGACTCTCTATGGTATGATTCTATTTTTAAAAAATATCCAGAAAAATAATTTATAGAGATAGCAGGTGGTTGCCTGGGGCTGGGGGTGAAAACAGTTTAAGAGCAAACTTGCTTCAGGGAATTTTGGGGAGTGATGGCAAAGTTATAAACCTGGATTGTGATGAGAGTTGCACAAATCTACATATTTGCTAAAGGCATTGAGCTGTAAAATTATAAAGAATGAATTTTATGGTATGTAAATTATACCTTGAAATAAAAGTAAAGTATAATGTGAACTTGGCAAAGAACATGCGTAGGGAGAAAGTGGCCATGACCCCTTGATGCGTTCTTCCAAGGTGAGAATGGGAACTGCTAATTATTTACACTGCTTGGTGTGGAAAGTTTGAAGCCCTCGTCTTTAACTAGCATGGAAAGATAGCTCTACCTTGAAGAGCCTCTTGTTTTTGTTCCTGAAACTGCTGGGATGGTCATGGCTTATGTCTTCTGGGCATAAAACTCTGCTCATCAATGCTTGCTCCTTTTCAGTATTTTGGGGTCTCTTCCAGGGTGTAGATTTTAAGCTAGAACCAAACTGGATGGAACGTCTCCTCTTTAGGATTTACAATGCGAAACTGATAATGCGAGAAGGTCCACTGGAGGAAATTAGTACTTGGTCCTACCTTGGGACCAATAATAGAGTGATGTAAGGAAGTTATTCAGGTTTAAGTGTGTGGAATAATGGGATATTTGTTTTAGGAAGTTGAAAAACTATAGCAACTGAGAAAGATGGTGGCTTACCTTTTCATATTTCCATAAATATCTACCAGAATAGAATGGAAATGATAAAAAAAAGTTTTAAGAAATAAGAAAACAAAGCTGTTACTGAAATCAGTAACGTATGGAGCTTTATAAAATTTTGCAACACAACATTACAACCAATGCATGTGTGAAAACCTTCTTAGGCCTTGTATCTCAAAGATATGAACATAGCCATGTTCATTTTTTTATGAACACTTACAAACTTGCCATTAAATTCATTGCCATGAATTCAACCATGATGATGTCAGGTTTCCAAGTTCTCAAGATCATCGAAAATAACCAACTTGGAAATAATAAAACTTACATTTTAGATTTACTTTCCAATGCTTGACAATTACAGATTTTCTTAAAAAGACTTATAACATTATTCCTGAATGTTTTCTGGCTAACTTTCATCATTCTCAAAATTTCATGAATTGAGAAATTAGCCTCTTAAATATAGCCTTTGGATATAGATATGGAATTGTCTTAGAGAGAAAAAAATATATTTGATCACTTCACTTCCCTTATTAAATGCTATTTTTATTGGGAAAAACGCTTTATTGTGCTATAAAATATATAGTGTCAATAATAGTATATGCATTAAATCATCTCTGGAGTAATTTTCCTTAGGAAATTTGTTCGCAATAGACTAAAGAACTGTAATTCTATTATAAATAATAATAGTATAGAAAAAAGAGACAACCAAGTTCTTTTATGCCAAAAAGACTAAGAAACCTCTTTTCTGCATGACAGAGTACTGAGTAAAATTTGATTTTTGACATCTGATTTCTGGAGGAGAGTGAGTCTATGACTGGCATGAAAGCAATTCAGGAACATTACCATCAAGAGTGGGAGACAGGCTGACTGCACAAAGGCGGCCTGCAAGTTTGCAACAGAGTTGAAAGGAGAAAGATGGAAGGGGATGGGGAAACAAGATAGTGGGAGTGTTTAATCCATCTTGAGTTAATTTTTGTATAAGGTATAAGGAAGCTGTCCAGTTTCAATTTTCTGCATATGGCTAGCCAGTTTTCCTAACACCATTTCTTAAATAGGGAATCCTTTCCCCATTGCTTGTCTTTGTCAGGTTTGTCAAAGACCAGATGGTTGTAGATGTGTGGCATTATTTCTGAGACCTGTGTTCTGTTCCATCGGTCTATATATCTGTTTTGGGACCAGTACCATGCTGTTTTGGTTACTGTATCCTTGTAGTATAGTTTGAAGTCAGGTAGCATGATGCCTCCAGCTTTGTTCTCTTTTCTTAGGATTGTCTTGGCTATTTGGGAAGACCTAAAACCATAAAAATCCTGGAAGAAAATCTAGGCAATACCATTCAGGACATAGGCATGGGCAAAGACTTCATGACTAAGACACCAAAAGCAATGGCAACAAAAGCCAAAATTCATAAATTGGATCTAATTAAACTAAAGAACTTCTGCACAGCAAAAGAAACTATCATCAGAGTGAACAGGCAACCTACAGAATGGGAGAAAAGTTTTGCAATCTACCCATCTGACAAAGGGCTAACATCCAGAATTTACGAGGAACTTAAATAAATTTACAAGAAAAAATAATCAAAAAGTGGGCAAAGGATATGAACAGACTCTTCTCAAAAGAAGACATTTATGTGGCCAACAAACATATGGAAAAATGCTCATCATCACTGGTCATTAGAGAAATGCAAATCAAAACCACAATGAGATAACATCTCATGCCACTTAGAATGGCAAGTAAAATGTCAGGAAACAACAGATGCTGGAGAGGATGTGGAGAAATAGGAACACTGTTACACTGTTGGTGGAAGTGTAAATTAGTTCAACCATTGTGCAAGACAGTGTGGCGATTCCTCAAGGATCTACAATCAGAAATGCCATTTGACCCAGTAATCCCATTACTCAGTATATACCCAAAGGATTATAAATCATTCTACTATAAAGACACATGCACACATATGTTTACTGTAGCACTATGCACAATAGCAAAGACTTGGAACCAACCCAAATGCCCATCAATGATAGACTGGATAAAGAAAATGTGGCACATATACACCATGGAATATTATGCAGCCACAAAAAAGAATGAGTTCATGTCCTTTGCAGGGACATAGATGAAGCTGGAAACCATCATTCTCAGAAAACTAACACAGGAACAGAAAATCAAACACCTCATGTTCTCACTCATAAGTGGGAGTTGAATGGTGAGAACACATGGACACAAGATAGCATTAGGAGAAATACCTAATGTAGATGACGGGTTGATGGGTACAGCAAACCACTATGGCACTTGTATACCTATGTAACAAACTTGCACATTCTGCACTTGTATCCCAGAACTTAAAGTATTAAAAAAAAAAAAAAGATAGTAGGAGTGAAAAGGAAGGACTTGACTTGTGTCATCACATTTAGGAAGTTTCAATGAATCAGGCAGAGTTTTCCTTCCACAAGACTCCTCTGCCCTGACAAATAACCCTGCTGGCTTTAAGGACTGCTTGTGATACATTCCAGGTCATGACTGTTTTTGTCATCTGTCATGTAAAGAGCTAAGCGTTGTGAGATGGGATTTCACTTCTGTCACCCAGGCTGGAGTGCAGTGGTATGATCTCAGCTCACTGCAACCTCTGCCTCCTGGGTTCAAGCCATTCTCCTGCCTCAGGTTCCCAAGTATCTGGGATTACATGCACCTGCCACCACGCCCAGCTAAGTTTTGTATTTTTAGTAAAGATGGGGTTTCACCATGTTGACCAGGCTGGTCTCAAACTCCTGACCTCAAGTGATCTGCCCGCCTTGGCTTCTCAAAGTTCTGGGATTAGAGGCATGAGCCACCATGCCCAGCCTATTTGCTGTTATTATAAATGCAGGGTAAGTATCATTTTTAAAAGCTGCCTGATTAACATCTTTTTATTCTCCATTTCCTTGCTATCACAAATGATATTGCAATGAACATTTTTTGTGCATAGTTTTTCTACATATTGCAGAATGTATACTTAGGGCCATTGCCCATAAATATAATTGGTGGGCTAAAATGAATAAACATTAATTTGTAAGGCTCTTGATTGGTATATTTTGTGTTTCTTCCTTAGTAGTTGTATGTCTATCAGCAATGCTAATGTCCTCTTTACCCAGGATGACACTGTATATCATCATTTTAAGAAGTTACTTGCTAATTTTGTGTTATCTAAACTAAATCTAACTCTCTAAGCAAACTCAAGATAAAACAACAACAACAAAAATAATACCATAGTACAACCTAATATTTCTTCAGTGCGTGCTATGGACTAAATGCTTTATGTGAACTCACTCTATATTCCACTGACCTTTTTCAGGTAAATATTACATTATGTCTAGTCAACAAATGAGTAGAGAAACAGGTTATGCAACTATCCCAAGTTTAAATGGCTGCTATGAATACTTCTAATTTATTACCAATCTATCAATTTGCTCATCTATTTATAAATTAGGATGCTTGTATTCTCCCCACTGACTAATGCACATTCAAACATTTTTTTTCTTTTTCTTTATATGCCCCTACCCCTTTTTCTTTCTGCTATAGTGGACTCCTATTCCTTCTTTAGAGATGAATCACCATTCTGTGAGGTCTTCCTTGTAGTCGTCACCTTCCTTAAGTAATTCTCACACCTTAATGGTTCTGCAGCACTGTCATACAGGTAAAATTACTTTTGGGTATGCCTTTCTTTCCTACTAAAGAACTGCCTTTGCCAGAACACAGAAAATGTGCCATCCATTGCAAGGCCTTGTTCCTACCTCCATTCCCTAGGTGGATGGTCACCAGCACAGGAGTGTTTATTGTTGGGTGTGGCTGGGATCCGGCCATTTCTCTCTCTCCTGGACCTATCTTACATTCATGGACAACTGCCATCACCATTTCTGTTACTTAAAATACTTGTCTCCAGCATTCTCCCCATCGAATCAGAAATTCTAGAACAGAAATTATTTTTAAAAAGCTCTCCAGGTGGTCTTCATGTAACATGAGAGAGGGCCACTCTTTGGGAATCATTGATCTGGCAGCTCAGTCTGAAAAACTGGTGCTTTGGAATCACTGGTAGCCATGCCACCATGCTTTGTAGAGAAACTGTGCTCATCAGTTTGATCAAAGGCCAATCATTCTGTCTCTCTGCAAGTACATGTCAGTAAAAGGGAACAGAAAATTAACAGAATAATAAAATGTTAGAAAGGAATGGAGCATGATGACCATATCACCAATAACACTAAAACTAATGTTTATTGACCATATTATGTACCAGATACTGGGCCAATTGCTGTATGTGCATTATCTCTTTTAATCTAAAGTTGTGCTTACGAAGTAGGGGATTATTATCTTCATTTTACAAATGGAGATTCTAATATTTAGACATTAACTAATTTGATCAAAGCAACACAGCTGGTAAGTATGAAACCAGGATTTAAAATAGGCAGCCTTACTCGAATCTGCGTGATTAACCCTGATGTAAGGGGCATGGGGGAATTTAGGGGAGGAACTTAGTCTAACCCTACATCTTTCATGTTTAAATAGCAAAAAGAAGAAGGCAGAGGACTGGTGTGATTTAATTAATAAAGTTTATTTATATATCCATACACAAAGAAAAAATCATCTTTTTAAGAATCTGTGAAACACAGAATGGGTTCAATACTGGGTCAAATATAAAATGTTAAACAGAAATTATGCAAGCCACATTTACTGATAATAGAATAAAAATTAACTATTTTTAATAATATGAGTCAGCAATTTTCCCAATCCCAAGTAAATATTAAATAAAAGGAGAAATCGTAAGTGGAATTATAGATATGTAATACAATGACAATGGAAGCTATACATTAAACACTTTGACATGCAGCCAGATGAATTCTTCCTACAGCAAAATAGGCAAAAACTGTCTTAAGAGTTTTCTTTTTTAACAAGAAGGAATTAAAATCAATAATCATAACACTGAACTATTTCTTCTAAGAAGAGAAAAATAAAAACAAAGTTACTTTTCGGATGCATTAGGCTCATGAGCATGTGACCCAGCCATACGCTCGGAATGGAATGGAATGGAAATGTGTGGGGCAATAGCTAAGACCTAATTATGACACACAGATTTATATTTTTTTGTTTATCTTCTATGTATTTAAGTCATTTCCTTATGGAAGTCACTTAAATGGATCTGACACTTACAAAGTCATTATTATCTGCTATGTTGTATGCTGTGTTCTTTCAAGTGATTGCAAATTGGTAGATAAATCATGCTGGTAGATTCCAGGTTTCAAATGTGGGACAACTCATCTATAATTATTAAAATCTCCTAGCAATTTCATCTCTAAAAGTGCCCTAAATGGGTGTGTGTGTGTGTGTGTATATATACACACACATATATATATATTTATCTATGTATATTTATTGAGCTATATACTCAAATAAATTGAGATGTATAATACTGCCTTCATATTATAGACATGGGATGCTGTATAATGCATATTTTGTGTATTCTTAGACTAATTTTCTTCTCTCTTCCATGAAATGCTATTATGGTGTTTTTAATCACATCTGCAATTATCTTAAGAACCATACCAAAGGAGTGTCAGGCATTAATAATTTCATTTATTTTAGTCATCATGCCAAAATACATTAATTTAAAATTCATATACTCAAATAATCAAAATAATGCCTTTTTCACTACTTTTCAATGTTTGTCTCCAGCTCTAGTTTTTTCTACTTTATCATTGCTAGTAATACCCTTTTCCTTTGCTTATCTGTGATGAGCTTTTATTATAATAGAAATGAATTATTTTCTGCCTTTTTAGAGTATTGCATTAGCAGTATTCTTCTTTCAGGGAAACAAAATTCTCATGGTCATTTACTTGTGCTTTAAAATTATTTAATGATATTTAAATGAATGTTTATATTTTCTACCTTGTATTAGAGTCATGTGTGTATGTTAACTGTGTTTTATCTTCACTCAAAGTGTGAGCACCTGAGGGAAGATGGCCTGTTTGATACCTTGGTATTCTCCCTGGCATATATTACATACATGTCCACATACATATATTCCAGTATTTTGCACAGGTTCGTTGCTCAATTTACATACATTAAATGAAGAAACAAATGGTGACTTTTGTCTCTTACAGGCAAATTTCCCATTTTCATTTTTGCTTTCTTTGAGTTGTTTTCCTATAACACGCCTAATTCACCCATCATTGTGGAAATGGATTAATGGTTACAGAAAATGTGGCATATATACAATACGGAATACTATTTGGATGGTATAGTATGAAATTATATCATCTGCAGCAACATGGGTGGAACTGGAGGTCATTGTGATTAGTGAAACAACACAGGCAGAGAAAGACAAATTTCACAGGTTCTCACTCATGTGGGAGGTAAGAAATTTGATCACATGGAAGTAGAGAGTAGAAAGAGAGAGAACAGAGACTGGGAAGGGTGAGTGGGAAGGCTAAGGAGGAGTGACGAGTACAAACATACAGTGATTCCGTTGGTGCAAAAGTGATGGCAAAAACCACAATTACTTTTGCACCAACCCATTAGAAGGAATGAATTTTATGTTTTATAGCAGACTAGGGTGACTGTAGTTAAACAAAAGCGTATTTTACTCAGGTGATGAACACCCTAAATACCCTTAATCAGTATGCATGATATACATCTAACAAAATTTCACATGTACTGCATACATTTGTAAGGATAAAAAATATTCTAAATGAAACTTTGAACTTCATAAAAAATGAAAGGGGTTACACAAATAATTATATAGTTTCCTAAACAATTAGGTTAAACTTCTCTCTTGCCTTTCTCTTCATCCCCAACCCATACTTCAGAGATTTTATAAATTTTTCTTATAGTTTAATATTTATCTGTGATTTTCTGGAAAGGTTAAGCTGTGGATTATGACTACTTTAGCCTTAAGAGCTCTCCTTTGATTTTAAAGTATCTTCTTACCTATCAAAGTGGCTGCAAACTAGTTAGAAATGCAGCAAGCAAAATTGCCCTAAAAAAAGAAAGAATGGACTGCCTTAGTCCATTTGTGTTGCTATAAAGGAATACCTGAGGTTGGGATGTTTTTAAAGAAAACAGGTTTATTTGGCTCATGGTTCTGCATGCTGCACGAGAAGCATGGTGCCAGCATCTGCTTCTGGTGAAGGCCTCAGGCTGATTTCCCTCGTGGTGAAAGGTGAGGGAACCTGGCATGTGCAGAGATCACATGACGAGAGGGCAAGCAGAGAGAGTGGAGTTTCCAGGTTCCTTTTAACAACTAGCTTTCCAGGGGATTCCTGTGGGAACTGATAGAGCAAGAACTCACACATTCCCTGCCCCAGGGAAGGCATTAATCTATTCATGAGAGATCTGTCCCTATGATCGAAACACCTCCCATTAGTCCCCACCTCCATCATTGGGGATCAAAGTTCAACATGAGATTTGGAGGGGACAAACCAAACTATAGCATAGGTCAATCCAGAAAGTATATAAAATTTGGTTTTGTAACATTAAAGTGGCATCCATGCATTCCCAGGGGCTGAGCCTTTTTGTTTTGTGGATGTACTCTTGTGATGCTGTAATTTGTAATGTTAAAGAAGATGACTCTCACAAGCACATAGTCATTTTACGTAAGCCCTCTCCGAGTCTGCTTCCTCTGAAAAGATGGCAAATGAGCTTTTCTTGATCTCCACACTCTGCTCTGTTCTAAGGCTCTTAGAGATTTTTGCGTAAGCCTCAATTAATGGATGAGTTCTGCTCAACTTATGCTGGGTTTATGTTCTGATAAACCCACTGTTAGTTGAAAATATTGATTGCACGTCAAAAATGCATTTAATACACTTAATTCACTGAACATTATTGTTTGTCTAGCCTGCCTTAAAGTTGCTCAGAACACTTACACCAGCCTACAGTTGGGCAAAATATCTACCACAAAGCCTATTTTGTAATAATGTGTTGAATATCTCATGAAGTTTATTGAATGCTGCCCTGAAAGTGAAAAAAAAAATGGTTTGACACCATTGCAAGGTCAAAAATCATTAAATTGAACCCATCATTAGTCAGGGATCATCTGCATGTTTTAATCAGGCTGAGATTTGGATGTTAACCCCAGTCTTGATTGCTTGGAAATGTGGCAACTTCACCCAGTAAAACAGACATGAGACTTTTCTAACCATTATGATCAGTGTTTTTGTAACCTCATTAATTCTTCCTGCAGATTCTTTTCTGTTCAAATTCTTCTGTGTGTATCCAAAATTGGCATAAACTTAGTCCAGTTCCCGGGAAATTATCTCATTTTTTCATTAAGGCAGCACAAGTACAGAAAGAATTATGGATTACCTTATTGGATTTCCCCACATTTATGTGAAATTCATCTGTATCAGTCTGTCTTTTTGCCTTTTTTTAAATTGGTAATTCAAACTGATTTCCAATTCTCTGTTGAACTATGTGATTCCATTCTCTGAACAGAGTGGAATTTATGTACTTCTCTACTCTCCTTTCATGTTTATCCAATGGATAAGCATAACTTATCCTTGTGATTGCAGCATAATTTACATGAAGAACATTTAACTACTCACTGGGCTCTTTCAATATTAGGAAAGATTATTTCACTGGATTTCTTTGGAAGAGAAAAATCCTCTAAAATATATGTCATCCTTTATAGTAGCTTCTGTTGTTGTCTAGCAAATATTTTCTCTCTTCCTTCTCCTTCTGTGGAAAGAGTATAATATTAAAGTTGGGCTTGGACACATGACTTGGTCAATGAAACATGGCAGATGTGACAGGGCACATGTTTCTATCAATCCTCGTGTACTCCCGCCTGCATGATGAAATAGTATGCCTTAGTTGGTAGCTGCTCTTTCATCCTGGGACTTTAAATAAGAAAACACATGGAGGCTATTCTGAAACTGACTTATTACCTGGAGAGAGGCCTCATAACTGACCTGCAGACCAGCGTGTGCGAAACCAATGTTTGTGGCTATAAGCCTCTGAGATTTGGGGTTGTTTCGTATGAAGCTTTTTTACAAGGGACATTTGCCCAGTGGGAATTCAGAATTGTTCTGGATCAGTGACTACCATGTGCCTCTCATTTTTCACCTGTCCAAATAGGGTTGTTTATTGCTGTCATCCTTGTGTTGTTTCACTTTTACATGATGTATGTGTGTGTGTGTGTGTGTGTGGTCATAAGGGGATGTAAATAGCATTTCTTTTCACCTCATGGGCGTCTGGAACAGTACAAACCATATCTGGACCTGCTATAGAAGTTAGTACAAGATCTTGGACTTCAAATCTAATATCTTTTGGAGAATTGCCTGAGGGGAGAGTATCAGTAAACTTTGAACACAGAGGGAAGGAGCACCAATATTTGAGACCAAGAGGGTGGACTGTGAAAGATTCTGTTATTCAGCTAATACTCACTTTCTCCTTCTCTCCTATTGGAAGCAAGCACTAATGAGGCCCATCTCTGTCATTTTGGCCATCTGACTTACTCTGAACAGTGGAATACTGGAAGAAGTGGGTGTGCTCACTCTAAAGGAAGGTTTTAAGAGGCATTGAAAGTTTCTGCCACCTTTCTTGCACTCCAGCCCTCCTCCTAATAGTAGCATACCCTGGGTAGGAACCACTTCTCTGACTTTGGCTGTAGGATGAGAAGGCATTTGAAGCAGACCTAAGCCAGCAGAACAGTCATAGCCAACCTGCAGAGCTGTGAGTAAGAACTGTTTGTTGTTTTAATCAACTGAAGTTTAGGAGATAATGGTGGGGCAGGGGAGTGGCTAATATTCACAGATCATTAGCATTTGAGCTAATCATGTTTCTGTCCAGACAACTATGTGTAGAAAACATCAAACTCAAAGAGGGATTATTCTGGAAATTCTCAAGTCGATTAGGAAACAAGATGCTTGTTCTAAAAATATTCTGCTATTCAGCATGCAAAATGTAGCATTAAAAATAAAAACAAAATGGAATTGTAACTTACTTCACTGAAGATTATTGGCAGACTGACTGCAGTTCTTCTACAGCTTAAGTACACAGTGATGGCATCATTCCAAGTCCTCAGCTCACTGGTTTCATTTTCAGGGCCGTCAGTATTTTTTAAAAAATTTGTTTGCATTGTTGCATTCATTTGCTCAAGAGCTACAATATTTGGATAAACATATTTTTAATTGCAGCTAGAACTTTTTACGTACCAACTTTGTAGGCACTGGACTTCTGCTTTTAGAACAGCCTCAGAACACTTTATTTTTCTTCTGATTTGTCTGTATCTTTATCTGTTTTTTCTTCAGTGGTGCTTTTCTTTATCCCTTGGGGGATGCTCATCAGGTTTCTTTTTTCTTTTTACATTAAAAAAATGAGATGGGGTCTTGCTCTGCCATCCAGACTGGAGTACAGTGGTACAATCATAGCTCATTGCAGCCTCAAGCTCCTGAGCTCAAGAGATTCTCCCATCTCAGCCTCCTGAGTAGGTGGGACCACAGGTGTCAGCCACCATATCTAGCCAAAGTTTTACATTTTTTTAGAGATGGTGTCTCCTTATTTGCCCAGGCTGTTCTTGAACTCCTGACTTCAAACAACTCTCCTGTCTCAGCTTCCCAAAGTGCTGGGATTACAGGCATAAGCCACCACACATGGCTAGCTTGTTAAAATTGTGATTGAGGTCCACTGGTATATTTTTTTTCTTCTATCCATCCCTGTGCAATAGAATATATCTACTTGTTAAATTTCTGTATATGTAAATTTTCTATACAGGGTTGGCCAACCTCACTTACCAGGTAGAGGTAATTGGCACTTCCAGCATATTTCTGGAAGTGGACTTAGAGACCTAATAATAACTGATGCCCTTGTAAACATAACACCTTCACGATAAGCACCAGGCTATTTTGTGAAACAATGACCACCAACTTCTTTTCTGGGATATTTATCTCTAGGCTTAACCTTAATCCTTCACTCTAATCATCTTGATACATAAAATCTATCTAATTATGTGTTTTATTCATACCATTCATTACAAATTATATCTGTACACACAGTGTTTGCTTTAAATTTCACATTGTCTTTGCTACTATTATTCAAGTATATGATCAATGCCTAGAAAAGTTTAAAAGAAGCCAAATCGAAAGAATGCATGAGGTTTAAATAATTATTATAAATTCAATAAATATAAATATTTAAATGCAAATGTATGACTGTTTTCAGGGAGAGTATGCAGAATATACACATTTCAATAATAATAGCAACCTGGGTTTAATCTCACATCAAACAGGAAAAATATTGAAAAGGATTCTAGGGAGAAAGAAAAAGAGGCAAGTGTAGTTCCTTATTTCATACTAGGAAGAAATTAAATATTATTTGATTTTTCTCTTAAATTGTGCAATCACAACATAGGCTCAAGTATGTATGATGGGAGGGTGTATTCAATCTACCTACCTCAATTTACCTCCAGAAACAAAACGCATACTTAATAAGCAAGAAATAAAAGCTATCAAACTGTGCAAATTGTTTCTTTTACGCTTGCAGAAACCTCTAGACTTGAGCTTACCATGGGCAGGCTGTGAAAGAGGAAGTGGATAGTGAGTATGTGCAACCTGAAGAGTTCAGGAAAGAAATTAGGGAAATTAGCTGATCCCCGTGACTAAAGGGGTTTCAAAGAGAGAAGTCCTGCGGAAACAGAGCTGTTCAGGCAGAATTTGTTAAAATGTTGATTGTTACCATTGCAATGTAATACTTTTTTTTCATCTCACCATAAAGTATTAAATGAAATTTATATTCCTTGTCAAAGTACTTTTGGATCTAAAGCTATACTTTTGAGGAGGTATTCAGGTGGGCAAAAGTGGCACAACAAAAATTTGTTCCCAGAAGATACAGGCTACTTTTTAAACTTAACTAGCAAAATTAACAGCAAAAAATTGGAAAAACTTTAAAGCAAATAATATGTAATCTGTAGGAGACAGAAAATAATAACATTAAGGAAGCATAAAAAGATTGATTGTGGCATATAAATAAGTCCAAGTGTATCACTTAAGATAACAAGCAATAAACAGGTTAAAATTCTAATGGGGCTGGATGCTCACACCTGTAATCCCAACACTTTTGGAGGCAGAGGTGGGAGGACTGCTTGCGGCCAGGAGTTCCCAAACAGCCAGGGCAACAAACAAGACTCCATTTCTCAAAAAAAAAAAAAAAAACCTGGCATGTTGGTGTGTGCCAGGAGGCCAAGCTACTCAGGAGATTGAAGTGGCAGGATTGTTAGAGTCCAGGAGTTCAAGGCTACAGTGAGCTCTGATCGTACCACTGCACTCCAGTCTCAGTGACAGAACAAGACCCTGTCTCTAAAAACAAAACAAAACAAGAAAACACTACTAAGATCCTTACGTGATTTATGAAAACAAAAGCTAAACACTGACACAGAAAATGTAAACAAAAATGATATAAACAAATTAAACAAAAATAAATTGGAGTTAGTAATAATAGAATTGAAAGCAAAGAACAGTAAAATGTAGAGAGTGGGTCATTTGGTAAGACTGTTATACACAGTCTTTAATCATATACTAAGTAGCTAGCTTGTAATCAAAATATGTAAATAAAAACATTAGAAATGAATGGAGCATAGTGATAACAATACTACTACTAATAAAATTAATGCTATAGACCATATTGTGTGCCAGGCACCATGCCAATTGCTGTAACTCCATTACCTCTTAAGCTAAAGCTGTTCTTACGAAGTTGGGAGTCATTATCTTTGTTTCATAAATGAGACACTAAAGTTTAGAGACATGCGCTAACTTGACCAAGATGACACAGCTGGTAAGTACAAAACCAAGTTTTAAAACTGGCAGCCTGACTCTTCGTCCATGTGATTAACCTTGACAAAATGTAGCAGGGGCATTTTAAAGGAATAATTTAGCCTAACTCTAAATCTTTAATGTTTTAAGTAAATAAAAATAAATACTACGACAGAGGACTGGTATTACAATTTTTAAATACAGTTTATTTATTTTCTGCATACAAAGAAAAAAACCCTCACCTTTTCAAGAATTCATGAGGCATTTAAAGAATGGGTTTAATAGTGAGCCCAAAATTAAATATTAAGAAACATATTTAACAAGCCATGTTTACTCATGATAATAGAATTTAAAAAATTAAAAGGGTTCAATTATATAAAGAAGTCAGCAAGTCTTCCTAAACTCAATCTATTATAAAAAATACAACACAAGCCCTAAATAAGAGGTAAAATCTTAAGCAGAATGATAGTTATATATAATTTAATGACAGTGAAAGCAATACATTCAACCTTGATACGCAGTGAGGTAAGTACTTTCAGTAAAATTCACATGTGTAATAGTCTGTTTTCATGATGCTGATAAAGACACGCAGGAGACGGGGAAGATAAAGAGGTTTAATTGGACTTACAGTTCCACATGGCTGGAGAGGCCTCAGAATCATGGCGGGAGGCAAAAGGCACTTTATTTATTTATTTATTGAGACAGAGTCTCGCCCTGTCGCCCAGGCTGGAGTGCAGTGGCACAGTTTCGGCTCACTGAAAGCTCTACCTCCTGGGTTCACGCCATTCTCCTGCCTCAGCCTCCTGAGTGGCTGGGATTACAAGCGCCGGCCACCACGCCCGGCTAATTTTTTGTATTTTTAGTAGAGACTGGACTTCACCACGTTAGCCAGGATGGTCTCGATCTCCTGACCTCGTGATCTGCCCGCCTCGGCCTCCCAAAGTGCTGGGATTACAGGCGTGAGCCACCGCGCCTGGCGGAAAAGGCACTTCTTACGTGGCAAGAGAAAATGAGGAAGAAGCGAAGCGGAAACCTCGATAAACCCATCAGATTTCGTGAGACTCACTTGCTATCATGAGAATAATATGGGAAAGACTGGCCCCCATGATTCAATTACCTCCCCCTGAGTTCCTCCTGCAACATGTGGGAATTCTGGGAGATGCAATTCAAGCTGAGATTTGGGTGAGGACACAGCCAAACCATATCAACATGGTAAGAGTTTCCTTATTTAATAAGAAAAAATAATAATAATAATCACAGCATTGAGCTATTTCTTCTAATAGAGTAATGAAAAAAACTTAAAGCCCAAGGAAATATAGAAAGAAAAAGGAGAATTAATAAATTAAAAAGCAAGAATACAAGAATGGAATAATATAAGTTGATTATTTAAAATTATGAAAATATGCACAGCTATCTGAAGGACAAGTAAAATGAGAAAAAAATCAAGAATGATAATGGGGATAGAATACTCAATTATTTAAACATTTCTGAAAACACACAATCAAAACTGTTATAAAATAAATAGAAATACGTATGTTTGTTTCTCAGATTCCCAGTCAGTAAAGGATATTTTGCCTTTTTTGTTTTTTTAGGGACGAGGTCTCACTATGTAGCCGTGTGGTTTTGCAAATTATCAGGAAATAGGTAACTTTTGTGTTAAGTAACTGAGAATTAATATCAAAAGTTAAAAAAAATCCCCAATAATATAAATCCTGACAATAACTGCAAAACAGCAATCAGCAAACAGAAGATCCAGTGTTTAAGAACATATATATATTCTGTAAATGTTTATCTGTGTTCTTGTGTGTGTGTGTGTGTGTGTGTGTGTTTACCTGCCTTTGTCAGATATTACTATTACTAGGAAGTTTGTCAACTTCTTGATACTGTCTTTTAGCTTAATAAGATGAAAATTACCTTCGTGTACATGTATATGTACAGGCTAAAACTCTAAAATGCATTAGCAAGTTAAAGCATGACCAAGAAGGATGTATCCTTGGTGCTCTGGAATGTCCTTCCTCACTGTGGCAGTAGTTTAGCAGGCTCGGGCTCAGGAAGTGTGAGTTGGAGAGCAGAGGACCCCCGGCCGACACAAGGCTGAGCTCCAAAGGTCCCGTTTCCTGATGAAAACCTTTCCTTCCCCTTTTGGGTCTGTGGAATAGCCCATTGGGTCTTCCCAGTCCCTCTTGAACTCGTTTATAAATATGTAAAGCGGCTGGCAGTTGAGACCCTCTCTTGGAGCCTTTCCTATGATGTCTCCTGCCCACATGCACCTCTCAGCAGGAGGAGTTGGGGTGTTTCGCTGCTTCTCTGCTTCTAAGTGTCCATTCCTCCCCAGCACTGCCAGTCCACACCCCACTGCATAACAGAAAAATTAGTAAATTGTCCACAATACTCAAGAGTTTATCATAGGAATGCTAAGATACTTTATTCTTAGGAAATACTTTTGAGAAAGAGTCTCATTCTGTTACCCAGGCTGGAGTGCAGTGGCACAATCGTGGCTCACTGCAACCTCCACCTCCTGTGCTCAAGTGATCCTCCCACCTCAACCTCTCAAGCTGCTGGGACTACAGCACATGACACCATGCCCAGCTAATTTTTTGTAAATAAAAGACTTTTTTTTTCTTTTCTTGAGACAAGGTCTCATTATGTCCTCCAGGATGGGTGCAATGGCACAATCATACCTCACTGCAGCCTCGAAATCCTAGGCTCAGGCGGTCCTCCCATCATAGCCTCCCAAAGTACTGAGATCACAGGAAAGAGCCACCCTGCCTGGCCAGAAAAATGCATTTTAAGAAGCCACTTTAACCCATTTATGCCTGAGGTTGCAATTTAAATTTGAAAAATCAGACTTTGGTGATGACCTTGAGCAGCAGGATATAAATAACTCCCACATGCTTAGTGTTCCAATAATGGAACGCTAGGGATAAGTGGGTTTAAGCTGAAAGAGAATAATGATATCAAGAAATCCCAAAATGATATTTGATAAATGTCAAAACCTACTGACAAAGATATATCAGGATCCTGGGATTTTCCCCATATAATAAATCATTTGTAAATCACAGTGAAGTCAATATCCTCTTAATGAAACATGAAACTCTCCTATTTAAAATCAATGATAAGGCAGGGATGCTCGCTGCTGTGTTATTTGCATTTCCACAGGAAACATTAATCAACCTATATGAAGCAGAAAAAAATGACAATTTGCCAATAACATCATTTTGTGAAAAATTATGCATTTCAAATTCTTTAATTCAGCCTTGACTAGAATTAAAGTCAAAATTAGAAATCACACAATTTTTACTCTTTCTCCCTTTGCAAAAATGGGCTAGAATGAAAAGGAGATGCCTTGGGGTTCATGCACAACATAGTTTCTGTTGACTCTAACTTCCAAATCAAAATCATTTGGCTGAAACAGACTGTCGCTTGATTTTAGAAAATCCACAAAAACCCATATTTCTGAAATAATGCTGATTCCTGAGATAAGAAAGCGGATTTGATCCCCAGTCTCATTGCTTAGTAGAATAAATCCTGCACCAGCAACAACACTTGTAAATTTGTGAAAATGAATTTTATCTTTCCTTAAAAAAGAAATTGTTTAATCCATCACACTTTTCTTCCCCTACCCTTCAGTTTTTGATAAATGATAAAAATAAGCCAGTTATCAAAGAAGAACTAGTTCTTACTTCAAAAGAAAAATAAACATAAAAAATAAGTTGCTGGTTCCTAACAGGAAAAATTTTAATAATTGTGTGGAGAGAAACTGCTTACATACACATTGCAGATCAAATATTTGGAGTTAAAATGTTAGTCTACATAGATGGGTGATTGTAACTTTATTGCCATTAAAAGATTTCAAATCGCATTCATGCTTCTGTGTACACATAATGAAAAACGGGCAAATAATGAAGATCTCTCCTTCGGTCTGCTCCGTTTAATTCTGCTGTCTGCTCTTCTCTAATGCTGCGTCCCTAATTGTACACAGTTTAGTGATATCTATGGGTATAAAGTTGTTACCCATCAATAAAAATCACAAAGTTGGTTTAACAAAAAAATCACACAATTTTTTAATAGCCAAATCTTTGAGAGATGTATGCACTCTGACCTACCAACCCCAATATTTGGGAATACAAAGCACTGAGTTGGCTATTACATTTTGTAATATAGGTAAGAAAAACAGTGACCAGGCATGATGGCTCACACCTGTAATCCTAGTGCTCTGGAAGACTAAGCAGGAGGATTGCTTGTGACCAGAAGTTCGAGACCAGCTGGCCATCACAGAAAGACCCTGTCTCTACAAAGAAATAACCAGATATGGTGGTGTGTGCCTATAATCCCAGCTGCTTGGGAGGTTGAAGCAAAAGGATCACTTGAGCTCGTGAGGTTGAGTCTGCAGTGAGTTGTGATTGCATCACTGCATTATAGCCTGGGCAACAAAGTGAGACCCTGTCTCAAAAAAAAAAAAAAAAAAAAAATTAAAAGAGAAAAAGAACTGGAAATGATTCAGACACAGGTACCCTGAAGTTTGGGGTAAAGGTTATTTCTGGCCTATTTTTATTCTAAATCTTTTTTAGAAATATGTGTTTTCTCATTTTTAAAGTTGACACATAAGAATTTTACATGACACCTGTAATCCCAGCACTTTGGGAGGCCGAGGCAGGCAGATCACTTGAGATCAGGAGTTTGAGACCAGCCTGGACAACATGGTGAAACCCCGTCTCAACTAAAAATACAAAAATTAGCCAGGCATGGTGGCACGCACCTATAATCCCAGCTACTCAGGAGGCTGAGGCAGGAGAATCGCTTGAACCTGAGAGGCAGAGGCTGCAGTGAGCGGAGATCGTACCACCGTACTCCAGCCTGGGCGACAGAGGGAGACTCAGTCTAAAAAAAAAAAAAAAATTGTACGTGTTTATGGAGTACATCATTACATTTCAATCCATAAAGTATATAGTGAGCAAATTGGGGTAATTTGCATATCCATCACCTCAAATATTTATCATTTCCTTGTGTTGTGAATATTTAATATCTTCTCTTCTAGCTATTTGAAAATATATAATAAATTATTGTCATCAGAATATTGAAGCATGACTAGTTTGTTTGCAAGAAGCTTTCCTGAGAGAGTCTGCTTGTAATTTAAGTGATGACTATCACAGAACTACTGACTTTGAAACTATAAGGCTCTTTCAATTATTTGCTACAAGAAAATAAAAAAATATTCTTTTTATTATATATGTGTCATATGAAGTTAAAATTTCAATATTTAACACATACTTTAGCTTTAATGATCTTGTTATGATAAATTCATGAATTATAGAACAAGAAAACTAAATGGTGATTGTAGCAGAAACATTTAAAAAATACAAAGCAGAATCTCAAAAATTTGCCTACAATTCTTAGCGCTGATAAGAGTTCTGAAAGTCTTGAGGTGACAGTGAGCTAAGATCAAAATTAAATAAATTTAAATTTAAAAGAGTTCTGAAATTCAGGCACAAGAAACTAAATGCATTTAAAAAGTATTTCTAATTAGCCAGGCTTGGTGGTGCATGCCTATAATCCTGGTTACTCAGGAGGCTGAGGCAGGAGAATCGCTTGAACCTGGGAGGCAGAGGTCCAGGATCACGCAACTGCACTCCAGCCTGGGTAACAGAGCTAGACTCCATCTCAAAAAATAAATAAATAAAAATTTAAAAATATTTCTATATACTGGATGTTATGGAGTTCATGTTTGTGTTTTCCTCCAATTCTTATGTTGAAACCGTGACCCCTAGTAGGATGGTAGGAGGAGGTGGAACCTTTGGGAAGTGAGCAGGTCATGAGGGTGGAGGCTCCCTGAATGGGATTAGTGCCCTTATGAGAAGACACAATAGATCTCTTGCGTCCTATATTTCTGCAATCTGCTATGTGAAGGCACAGAAGATGGCCAACTGCAAACCAGAAAGGAGGCCCTCATAGACACTGCACCTGCCTTGATCTTGGACTTCCCAGCCTTCCAGAACTAAGAGAAATAAACTTCTGCTCTTTAAACCATTCAGTCTATGGTAATGTGTTATAGCAGCCTGAATTAAGACACCAGATATATACAGTAATAAATTATTTTTAAATTCCCATTATTGTAATAGTTGCCATAAATACCTAATATCTAGAATTAACCTTAAAAGGATATATTCAGGACCCAGACAAAAATAAAAACATTTTAAAAATGTCATTGATGAAAATAAAATAATTGAGTAAATTGAGAGGCAAACATGTTCTTAACTGGTAAGTTTAAATAATTGAAAATTTTCCCCAGGCTAATTTTTGGATGGACATCCCAAAGTTTGTTTGTTTCTCTGAAATTTGACAAATAAATACTACATAATATTATTATTGTGGTTGAATAATAAAATGGCATAAATACCCAAGAATTTTTTTGAGACAAGGTCTCACTGGAGTGCAGATCACGGCTCACTTCAGCCTTGACCCCCTAGGTTCAAGCCATCCTCCACTTCATCCTCCTGAGAAGCTGGGAGTACAGATGTGAGCCACCATGCCCAACCAAGAAAGTTCCAAAAAAGAGAAGTAATGCAAGATGTGAACCACATTATAAAACTATCATAATTAAAATGACATCATACTAGAACCAAAATCATCAGATAGATCAATGGAATAGAATAAAAGGTACAGAAACAGTATCTATATGTACAAATTTATTATCTGGGTAAAGAAGTCACTTCAAATTACTGAGTGTTAAAATAAATGCCACTGGGACAATTGATTAACCAAAAAGAAACTAAAAACTTCATTATGTTAAGAAAAATTTTCGGTTAGATTAAAATGTTAAAGTAAAAATAAGAATGTAGACTCTATAAAAGCAAAACAAATTACTTACATTATTTTAAAGCAGGAATTTTCTGAGCATAGGGCAATGGATGAGATTTAAACACATGCAAATAAAAAATGTCAAGTGAAAAATAAAATGTAAAATATATATGTGACAAATATGACAGTTAACATACTTATACAATGAGGTTGCTCAACTAAAAAAAAAAAAAACCAAAAATGTAGAAAGGAGGTTTCACATATCTCAAGTTGCTAATAAACATAATAAAAATATTCAATATAAAGCAAAAAATACAAACTGTATACCATAAAATACAAATTATAAACAAACTGTATATTATCTTTTCCCTATCAATTAATAGAGAACTGCCAATGTTGTATATTCTATAATGCCTTTAAAAGGCACACATAAACTGCTGCTGTCAGACAAATTGGTACAGACTTGCAGAAAATACATAACTAAACCTGTGAAGACATTAAAATAAGTTTATATCATTTGATTTGGTGATTTTGGTTTGAAGAGTTGAAAATAAGTATATAGTCAAATAAAGATTGATGTATCAAGTTCATTACAGCATTGTTTATAATAGTTGGAGTAAATAAGCAGCAATAGTAAAATGGATAAATCATGGTATCTCTAGGTGGTTGATTGTTATAAAACCGTAAGCATTTGACATGGTTCCACAATCATAAAATCATATGTAAAAGTCAAGATGTATAATTGTGTATAGATCTTGATTTCATGTATAATTATCAAAATGTTTATAATGTTTTTTACTGGGAAGTAGGATTATACTTTTCTATAATTTCTGAATCTTCTAATGAATTATTTCAAGCAAATGGACAAATATTTTCCTCCCTACTTAGATGTGCAAAAATCAAACAAAACAAATTTCTATTGCATTCATTCATTCATTCATTTTATTGCTTATTTATTTATTATTTCTTTTTCCTTACAACTGCCTCCTCCCAACTGGGTAGTGGAGGAACTTAACTTGGTCAGTTAATAATCTCTCCTTGTCTTCTTTAAACCGTTTCCTTTCAGTTCCTGCTGGTCAATTACAGGTTAACGTTCAAGTTTTTAGAATGGAGCTTTTCATCTTTCTCCTTCCCAATATAGAGTCTGGGTGTGTGAGGGAGGACGTTGTGTCCTGAGGAAGATGGGGAGGGGCCCTTCTCATCTTCAGTCTACTGTGGTGCTTTAGGGCCTTTCTCAGTCTCTGAGTGAAGATTGGTGGAGTCTCTCAGCCAAAGATAGTCCGTTTCTGGAGGATGATGTCCGCTGTCCGAACATCTCAGCTAACCCTACTGCCATTTCTTATCATTTGCATCTGGTAAATTCCTCATCTGTTATCTCTCAGTTGGTTGGAGTCCCATTCCTGCTATCTGCTCGTAGAAGTGTTATACATTGGGAGGCCGAGGCGGGCGGATCATGAGGTCAGGAGTTCAAGACCAGCCTGGCCAGCATGGTGAAACACTGTCTCTACTAAAAATACAAAAATTAGCTGATTATGGTGGCATGTGCCTGTAGACCCAGCTACTCAGGAGGGTGAGGCAGGAGAATTTCTTGAACCCTGGAGGCAGAGATTGCAGTGAGCCAAGATCGTGCCACTGCCCTCCAGCCTGGGCAACAGAGCAAGACTCTGCTTCAAAAAAAAAAAAGTGTTATATTTAACTTTGAAATCTACTTAGATTTGCTGTTTGGTGTACTTTGTAAGCTACAGTGTGTGTCCTTTGTCTTTTCTTCAGGGATGCCCTGCCACTCTTAAAACAACTAGTATCATCAGCTACATTCTGTATCTTTTCACAGGGTGAATGGGGTTTTCCAGATGATTCCCAGCTTATGTGAGAGTCAAGCAAGGTTCTGAGGAGGGCAACTTAGGTCTTCTCCTGGCCTAACCTTGTCATAGCCCTTATTTTACTTTTTGCCAAGTTAGTGTGGGGTTCACCTGGAGAGGTGATCTAATACCAAAGTCTCAAATGAACAAGAGGACAGTTTAACTTCATTTATTTATTTATTTGGAGACAGTTTCTTACCCTGTCATCCAGGCTGGAGTGTGGTGGCATGATCATAGCTCACTGCAGCCTCAAATTCCTGAGCTCAAGTGATCCTCCTTCCTCAGCCTCCCAAGTAGCTGGGACTACAGGTGCACACCACTGTACCTGGCTTTGTTGTTGTTGTTGTTGTTGTTGTTGTAGAAACAGAGTCTAGCTATGTTGCCCAGGCTGATTTCAAACTCCTGGCCTCAAGTAATCCTCCCTCCTCAGCCTTCCAAAGTGCTGGGATTACAGGTGTGAGCCACTGTAATCCCACTTGGCTATTTTTATGAAATTTTAAAACATAAGTTTATTATTTGACTCCTTGAGAAGGAAAAGTAAGAAACAGAATTGTGGACCTGTTTAGATGCTAGAAGACAATATGGTGTGGTGAAATAAATACCAGTTTCGGATTAAATATTTCTAATTCTGATCCGAGCAGTGATGATTTCAACGTGATAGTCAAGAAGTCACAATGTTTTAGAACATAATTTGTCTAGACAGTGGAGAGTCCGAAGTAGGGAAGGGGACCCAGGTCAAAAAATGACCTATCTGGTACTATGTTTGCTGCTTGGACAACGGGATCATTAGGAGTCCAAACCTCGGCATCATGCAATATGTCCATGTAACAAACCTGTACATATATCCTCTGAATCTAAAATTTTAAAAAAGAAAAACATGATGTGTTTCATTTATAAAGTGACCCTTTAACATACTGTGAAGGTTTGCTGGGAAAACTTGAAATAATGTATGTAAATTGTATATAGCTCAGTGCCTGGCAGGCATTATGTGGTCAATAAAAGTGGGAGCATTTGTTGGTAGTGCTGGTTCCTGTTAAGGTTTTGGTGATTCTCCTCTTTTAAACTCTACTCAGGGTAAGGCTCATGTCTTTAATACACTTTGGAAGGAGTCTCAACACTTGCTCAAATGCTGGGTATTCAGCAGATGTGACGGCTAGGATGTAGACTGTGGTATTGGCTTTCTTTTTAGAACTGTGAATTGTCTATTATGCCTATGGTTATGGAAAAATTAATACGCACAGTTTTTCAAAAGAAAGAGGGGTGTAATCAAAGATTATTATTAGCAGTTCAACACAGTGATAGGCGCAGTCCAATCTGCTGTACACAGGTCTCCTTTAGAGCCAATGTCTTGTTTAAAAAATAAAGCAAGCTGACCATGTAATAGTGGCACATCGAGAAATGCTTTATGCGATACAGGGTGTACCCGAGTGCTGATTGGAGTAGTTATGAAGCTCCTGGGCAGGCCAAATGGTATAATAGCAGCAAACCCATAGATCTAGGCTTCTCACATGGTAAATAACAAGGTAGGTCAGGTGTACCCTGGGGAGGAGGTTTTGAGGATCTGAGTTCCTGCATCTGAGTCTTTTCCCTTGTATATATCCTTTCCCTCCTTGTTGATTGGTTTTAGTATTAATACAAAGACTATCCCAGGTTCTCTATACCCTAAAATCTGGACCAGCCCATAGGATCTGGTCCAACCACATATTTACCTATTAAGAATAAAACAATTGTAAAAGTGTCAATATTTCTATTCCCCCCCAAAAAAAATCAGAAAATAAAAAGTAAGTTAATATAATTAGCTCTCAAGTTAATAAATTATTTTACTAATTCACTCTCTGTCTAATCTCATGATATTTCTAAAATATTTTAACTGCTATGTGATATCTTCAAAAACATATAAGGAACTCTGAAAAAGAAGGAGGGCATTTTTCCAAATTTCTTACTTCTCAGAATACATAAAAATATTCAGAAGTAAAAAGAATGATTCTTGAAATCTGAACTTGAGGCTTTGTTTTATTACATAATGCAGGAGAGTGATGCGGTTGGCTGAGTCTGGGAAAGTTTCCAGAATTCCGGTCTGAGGATCCTCCCACATCCCCCTCCCATACCAAGACCTAGAGTCTGGGTGTTCAGATTGGGCACTTGGCAGCAGATGATGATCTAGAAGGCAATCAAGGAAAGTGGCTATTAAAAGATCACAGGCTTACTGGAGGGAGAAAAATGACTTTTGCTAAAAGCTAAATCTCTGAATATCCCCAAAGCTATTTTCTCTCTTGACCTATATGTATGCCCCTGTGTATGCATAATCACAACTTTTCCCTGATTTTTCTTTTTTTTTTTTTTTGGTGGGGGGTAATAATCTTTACATACATTTAAATTTAACACTTGCTGAGCCACTTAAAGGACTGAGTTAAGTAAGAAATCACTTAAGTAATCTTGGCTTCTTGTCATTCCTTGGGATTTCATGGGGAGGGGGGATACAACTTGTAGGACAGAAGCTAATCCCTAATTGTTTTATTTAATTAGATCATTTCAATGGCTAAGCTAGCCTGAAAACCTTGTTTCTCTGCGTCCTCTCATCTTGACTGGGTGGCTTTGTTCAAGCCTATTTCTCTAGAACCTTTGTACTTTTTGACCATGGAATTGATGGGGTATTAGACAGAGTCTTCACATCTTTTAGCAGAGGCATTTCTCAGGTTGCTTCTCATTTTCCCTTCTCCTATGCCCCATGATATATGAAAATTGATTGTTTTTGCCTTCCTGCAGCCAAGTAGAAGGTTGTAAGTCACTATGAATCTATAAAAGCTGTCAACTTTCAGTGGTGGTGCATTTGTAGGTATTTTCTGGGGGCTAAGAGAATGGGTGTTCTTGATGAATACTTCTCCCTATCACCTAAAAGACAAAAAAAGAAAGTATTCCACTGTCAATTTGTCATACACTTGAAATGTTACTGGAAAACAGCATTTTTTGGTGGCACATGAAAATTACACATGGCATTACTTTGAAAGATTGAATCTTCTGAAACCCATCAAGCAATAACTGCTCCACACCTTCAAGGATGGCAGTATTTTTCTTCCTCTTCTGTCAGGGATGGCATTACAGAGGTGATGTGAGTCTTTGGCTTCTCTGAGCACCAATAAGAGGTCCAAATGAATGATTGGAATCCTTGCAACTTGGCTGAACCAAATGTGATGAGTTCTTGTTCTCACCTATTTTTAAATAACTCCTAAATATTCAACCAAATGTAATTTAATTGCATTTACATATTGGAAGCTAAGCAATGGGTGAATAAGGCCAAATCTTTAGCAGGGTGCTAATGGGATTTGGAAGTTCAAGATCCCTGATTAACTCTACTAGCTTACTTAAGATGGAATCATAGATGTGGATCACAGATCAAGAAAGGTTGGTCAGTTGTTTGAGGGACATTTCTCCACAATTCTGCCCCATCATTTCCTTACAAACTAAGATTACACCCTATAATTTGATGGTAGTCTGAGCCTACTAGGAAGGGGGCCCTGGACCCTAAATCTTATCTTCATTAGATGTCAGAGTTAGATGGTACCTTACTCACAAACTGGCCCAACTCCTACATCTTAAGCTGTAAGATTTACCCAAAGGCATACAGCAAAGCAAAGTGGTTGCAGATTCTGGTGCACAACTTTTACCCACAAGTCCATTGTCATGTTGGTTTTGTTTTGTTGTTTCCTTTCCCTATCTCCACTCTGATCCTAATTCTGACCATCAGTTTCATCTGCGATTTTGCACCAGTCAGGAGTGGCTTGTGGGTAAAGGCCTGTGTATTAGTGGGATCCGCACCCGTGCATTCACTCGCATAGGTCCTGCAAGGAAGGACCTCAGCCTCAACAGCATCCTTCAGAGCAGCCAACTGCAGTGGTCCTTTTCTTACCTGTCCTTATTACTCATTTACATAAAGAGCAGCCATCCTTTAGCTAATAAATTTTTATCCTTTCTTGTAAATCTGGATGGCTTGCCAGTGTGATGGCAGTGCAAAAATGACTTCCCCAGAGGGCAAGCAGTAGACAGAAGGTAACTCCGCCTTTGTTAGGGAAGATATATGAGGCTTTTAGCTATCTGCAAATATGGTGAAATTGGACCATGGTAGCAGCATCCAATCATCATCCCAGTTCCTCTCTGCCAGCAGGACATAATGCATGAGTCAGTATATGGTTCCATGCCCAAAGATGCAAAACAGAAAGATAATAGTGTATATTGGCTGAGACTTGAAGCCAGGTATTGCATTAAGCATTTTAAATACATTATTCCATTTTAAAATCCTTACTATAGTCTGAGAGGGTGAGTATTATTAAAATCAGCATTTTGCAATTGAGAAAAAGGAGGCCCCAGAAAAGCTGATCCCCTTGTTTAAGGTCTTAAAATTAGAAACTGAAAAGCTGGCATTGAACATGAACTATTTGACCCCGAAACCTACGGTTGTAGCCATCACACTCTGACATGAGAAATTGCTAACTTAGGGCTCTAACTTCATGCAAACCCAGAAAAACAGTGTAGTGAGAAAGAACTGGTACCAACCTGCGTGATGTGTCTTCTAGTCCCAGGTCACCACGCACTGACTGTCAATCTTAGGGAAGTCATCTGTTCTCTGCAGCCCAACCTTTGCATTTTCATCTGTTAAACGAATTGGGACAGTTTGGTTTCTAAGATCTCTTCTAGTTCGAACTATCTGGAGCTAGGCAGAAGAGAGATCACCAGATTCTGAGTTAGACCCCCAAGAGGACATTTATATGAATTCAGTGGTGATACCTCCACATGAATCTTCATACAGAACAATTCACAAGACATGACTTATAGACTGTACCATAAAAGGGCTTTTAGCAAGCACTTAATTAAAGTCCCCAATTTTTTCTTAATAGATGATGCTTACTGAAAAATATTAAAAGTAGAATTTAAAAAAAAAAACATGAATCTCATCGGTAATTCTACTACATTTCAAATATATCACACTTAATAGTTTGTTAAATATATTTCCATGCCACTCCCTGTTTTGGTACTGGTATATGCAAGTATTTTTTAAACAAAAACTAAGTGATAATATGTAACCTGCTTTTGACTCCCAATAAACAGTGCAGTTTTTGTCTGTTAATATTCTAAACTATAAAATACAGTCATACAGGGAGGAGAACAACACACACTGGGGCCTCTTGAGGGTTGGGGTTGGGGGAGGGAGAGCAGTAGTAAAAATAGCTAAAGCATGTTGGGCTTAATACCTAGGTTATGGGTTGATAGGTGCAGCAAACTACCTTGGCACACACTTACCTATGTAACAAACCTGCACACCCTGCACATGTACCTAAGAACTAAAAATAAAATTAAAATACCATCATAATGGCTGCACAGTATTCCACTGAATGAAAGCAAAATAATTAGCGTCATCTTTGCTCAATAGAGCAAAACAAGTTTTCATTTTTAAAAATTGTTTTCATTTTTTATTATGAATAACTTGACAGATATTCGTAGAGCTAAATACATACTATCTTCAATGAGGTAAAAGAAAATGAAAGAAATACTACATTAAAGACAATGCACTTTTAAAAGGATTTTAGGTACACACTATTACAATCTCTACAGAAAGGTTTATTAGTTGCCATTTTACCCATTAGTGTAGGAGAGTGTGTCTATTTCCTTACACCTTCATCAATATTAGGTACTATTTTTAACAAGTATTGCGAAACCATTGTTGAGTTCTCAGTGTGTCTTCAAGGCAATTTAACATGATGGTTAAAACACAGGCCCTGGAGGCAGACTGCCTAGCTGAAACTGGGGCTCTGCTGCTTGCTATTTTTTGACCTTTGGCAAGTAACTTAACATCTCTGTGTCTATAAAATGGAGATTTGCATAAATATAAATGCAGGGTTGCGTGTTATCTATGACAACATGTAGAGAGGAAGTAGGATGTAGGTCAGAGGTATTTTAATTGTGGATTCTATTCTTTAATTACAAATGAATTTGAGCTCTTGAATAAGTTTGCTAGTCATTTGTTTCTCTTTTTCTCAATTGTGGATTGCTGTGTTTAGCCTACTTTTATATTCAAGGATTCTTTTTCTTTTATTACTTTATAAGAAGGTTTTATATGTTAGGAATATTACTTTATGCCTTTCACATGTTGCAAATAAGCCCTATATTTTCAAACAAGCACCCTGAGACCCAGAGAGATTAAGCGCTGTGTCTTCTAATGTTCCATCTAGGTCTCTTCATTTTCTTCATTTTTCATTCATTTGTTGTCACAAAGTTTTTCCTTTTTTTTTTTTTTTTTTTTATTTTTGGTGAGTTGTCCATTTTATTCCTGTTTTTTTTTTTATGTTCAATCCAAATTTGATTTAAATAAATACAATTACACCTTGTAAACAAAGGCCTCTGAATGCAAAGTAATTTCAAGAAAATTGTAAAATTAACTTATTACATCAGATGTTGACCTCTATGTGTCTTTTGTGATTCCATTCACATCTTCTGAAGTCTGTTCTAACTGTACCTGTCTGTTTTGTTATTGCCAGTTGTGCCAGGCAAAATTTTAAGTTGAATCCCGTGATGGTTAATATTGAGCGTCAACTTGATTGGATTGAAGGATGCAAAGTATTGCTCCTGGGTGTGTCTGTAAGGGTGTTGCCAAAAGAGATTAACATTTGAGTCAGAGGACTGAGAGAGGCAGACCCTCTCTCAGTCTGGGTGGGCAGCATCTAATCAGCTGCCAGTATGGCTAGAATAAGGCAGGCAGGAGAAAGTGGAAGAGCAGACTTGCTGCATCTTCCGAACTTCATCTTTCTCCTGTGCTGGATGCTTCCTGTCCTTAAACATCAGACTCCAAGTTCTTCAGCTTGTGGACTCTTGGGCCTACACCAGTGATTTGCCAGGGGCTCTCAGGGGCTTCGGTCACAGACTGAAGGCTGCCCTGTCAGCCTCCCTATTTTTGAGGTTTTGGAACTCTGACTGATCCACCACTGGCTTCTTTGTTTCTCAACTTACAGACAGCCTATTGTGGGACTTTACCTTGTAACCATGTGAGTCAAGTTTCCTTAATAAAATCCCTTTCATATGTGCATTTATCCTATTAGTTCTGTCCCTCTGGAGAACCCTGACTAATACAAGTCCCTAGATTTCTGCCCCTCTGTTCCCTCCCTTAGAGTATGGGTGGGGCCTAGGAGTTTGGTAGTCTTTCACTCCTATGATTCGGTTACATTATATGGCAAATATAAAGAGATTTTTCCAAAATGCAATTAAGGTCCCAAATTAGTTGATTTTGGGTTAACCCAAAGGATATTATCCTAGATGGACCTGATTTAATGAGGAAAATCTCTCAAAAGAGGAATTGGGCCAGTCCTGAAGAGAGTAGCTCTCCTGTTGGCCATGAAGAAGTAAGCCGCCATATTGTGAAAAGGCCACCTGGCAGAGAACAGCAGGGGGCTTTAAGGAGCTGAGACCAGCCTGTGGCTGTCAATCAGCAAGAAAGCAAATACTTGTCTCCAGAAACTATAAGGCACTGAATTCTGCCAACCAACATCTGAATTTGGAAGAAGGCCCTGAGCTTCAAAAAAGAGCACAGCTTATGCAGTACTTTCAGTGCATCCTTGTGAGACCCTGCTCAGTGGACCAGCTAAGCTACACAAGAACTCCTGACCCCTGGAAACAATAAATGTATGTTTTTTTTAAGCCACTATGTTTGAGGTAATTTATTACATAGCAATAAACACATTTTCCCTCTTCCATTTCAGTCAATTATTTCTTTTCTGTGTTCTTATATACTTTGTCATATTTAGATAATGCACTTCCCTTGTGTTATTGAAAATGTCTATATGTATGTTGGTCTCTCAGCAAACTGTGAGTTCCATGAGGGTAGGGGCCATATTTCTTTTGCTTTTCTGTCCTCAGAGCCTAACAGGCATTGGGAGAATGCCAAATTGGATCCCTGATTTCAGGATGAGAATTAGCAGAACTAGATGTCCAGAAGCCGCCTGAGGCCTTCTGCCAGCTACATCTGCCATAGGAAGTTATAAAAGCCATTAAGTGTTCATGTAACTCTAAACTTAACCATGCTTCAGAATAGGTGATTTAAAAAACAAAACAAAACAAAACTCAAGCACTGTTGATGAAAAGAGTTGAGCTCTGTAAAATATTTGAAGAGATTTATTTTGAGCCAAATATGTGTGCCCATGACCTGTGACACAGCCCTCGAGAGGGCCTAAGAACTTGTGTCCAAGGTGGTTGGGATGCAGGTTGGTTTTATGTATTTTAGGGAGGCATGAGACATCAATCAAATACATTTAAGAAATACATTGGTTTGGTCCAGAAAGGTGTGACAACTCAAAGCAGATGGGGGAGAAGTGGGGAGCTTCCAGGACATAGGTGAATTTAAACATTTTCTGGTTGACAATTGGTTGAGTTTGTCTAAAGACCTGGAATTCACAGAAAGGGAATGTTCAGGTTAAGATAAAGATTGTGGAGACCAAAGTTATTTTGAAGTCTTATGGTAGCTGCCCTTGAAGACAATAGATGACAAATATTTCCATTCAGATCTTAATCAATCTCTTTAGGATTGGGAGGGTCTGGAATAAAAAGATCTAGCTATGTTTATAGAGATTCTTTACAGATACAAATTTTCCTGCACAAAGAACTGCTTTACAGGGCCATTTCAAAATACGGCAAAGAAACACATTTGGGGGTAAAATATTTTTATTTTCTTCCTTGTCTCATAATGTTACGCCAGAGTCAGTTTGGAAAGTAAGTCACAGTATATTGGGTTGAATAAAACCCATCTAATGAGAATTTATGATTTGTAGGGCATGACTCCCCAGATCCCTTAGATAGGAATTTGGGCAAGATAAAAAAAAAAAATCAGAGTTTAGTCCTCAACACATAGAAAAATCACCTGACTTCTATTATCTTCCACTAAATCACTGTGTGATCTTGGGCACGCCATTTGATCTCTCTGCACCACACTCTCTTCATCTGTAAATGAAATATCGAGACTAATCGAAATGCTCTCTAAGGCCATTTAAGTTCCAGTGTTTTATAGTTCTATAAGGCTTCAAACTAGAAAACACATATATTTGTGTTTTTATTTTTTTTTAACTTTTAGGTTCCAGGGTACCTGGGCAGTTTTGTTATATAGGTAAATTGCATGTCATGGGGGTTTGGGATGCAGATTTTCTCATCACCTAGGTAATAAACATAGTACCTGATAGGTAGTTTTTCAATTCTCTCCCTCCTCCCACCCTCAAGTAGGCCCTGGTATCTGTCCCCTTCTTTGTGTCCATGTATACTCAATGTTTAGCTCCCACTTATAAGTGAGAGCATGCAGTATTTGGTTTTCTGATCCTGCATTAGTTCACTGAGAATAATGGCCTCTAGCTCCATCCATGTTGCTGCAAAGGACGTGACCTCACTCGCTCTTTTTTATGGTTCATAGTATTCCATGGTGTGTAGGTACCGCAGTGTTTTTTGTTTTGTTTTGTTTTTAGTCTAATCTACCACTGATGGGCATTTAGATTGATTCCATGACTTTTCTATTGGAGATCATATATTTGAAAGAGAAAAGCGAGAAAACACCAAGAATAGGAGTGAATCCATGTTCACTAGATTTAATGATCTGTCTCATATACTTGAGGGAGTTCCTTATTTAATGGAGACAAAAAAAAAAAGAACAACAAAACACAAAAACAATTATAAAAACATCAAAATAGCCTTCACCCCATAGGACTGTATTTACGATAACAATTCTTAATCTTCCATTAACAGGGTTAAAACATTCTTTACTCTGCACAGCTGTTCTGTAGCTTTTAAGATGTGGCAAAAGTTGCAAAAGAATCCTGAATTTTAAAGGAAGGGATACCAAAATAGTGTGCATATTATGGCTACAGAAGCAGTGGCTTTGGTGCTTTTATTTAGAGCTACCATGATTTCTACTTAGCTCATTTCTGTATGAAAATGAAACTAATCAGCTTCAGTGCATGAAACCATTAGCTACTACTTCAAAGTGCTGCTTTTCACAAAGGTCAAAGAGGGCCCACCCAGCAGCAATAGGAATTTTGCAAGTGATGTGTGTCACATTTGCATATGATAATTAGTTTCTCTATAAATACAATTTGTTCTGCAGATTAACATTTTGTGTCCTCATTAGATAGCAAACATTTCCATATTAAACCCACAAAGCTGCCAGAGTTGGCTCTGCTTGCATTGCATGATAGCATTAATACCTCTGTTTATACTGATGCCAATTAGTAGTGCTAAGTCTTGGAAGAATAAAAGAGATCACTAATGCTATTAATATAAGTAGTAATAACAATGTTGAGAAGCTTTCACAAACCTTGTTAACTTCAAAGATCATTAGCAGTAAAGTACCACTGGGTTGTAAATGGCTGTGTTCTTGGGCACATAAAGTATAAGCATATCTAGAATGCTCTGATCTGCCTTCTCCTGGTTTACAACAATGCCAATCTTAAATGATTTGCATGCTGTAAACAGGAGCATGCAATTAAAACGTTGTTTTCTTTTGCTAAATGCATTTAGTCCAATAAGGAAAAAGGACGTACTCTAGCCGGAAGAAATAGCAGTTTGCTCAACTTGTGTAGCTCAGTGCAACACAGTTTGCTCTCATTCACCAGGCCAACTTCTTTAAGGCGTCGAGGCATTTTATGGTTCCATAAAAGGTTTTTATAAAACAAGATGCCCTGGAATTTCTCAGGGGAGGATTTAGTTTTCACTGGACCAGAGTGGCACGTTCTCTGAGGAGGTTGTTGAGGGATATAGAAGATGGTGACAGATACATGACAGATGGGGTGGTGGTTGTCACCTGTTGCATTAATCTTTTAATACCTGAGTAGAGGAGGCTGTGTCAGACAGATGCTCCCTTGTGAAGTGCTAGTTCTGCACCTGAAAGAGCTGTACTTACATGAAGACTGGTGGTCATTCACCCACAGTTCAGTGACAAGGTATGGATGATCCTATAGTCATTTACCAATGTTAAGTACATTTCCTACAGTAATTAACTAACTTCATTTCTCTGCTTGTTTTTGTTTTGTTTTGTTTTGTTTTTGAGATGGAGTCTCACTTTGTCACCCAGGCTGAAGTGCAGTGGTGTGATCTCGGCCCACTGCAACCTCCGCTTCCCAGGTTCAAGCGATTCTCCTACCTCAGCCTACCAAGTAGCTGGGATTACATGTATGCGCCATCATGCCCAGCTAATTTTTGTGTTTTTAGTAGAGACAGGGCTTCACCATGTTGGCCAGGCTGGTCTCGAATTCCTGACCTCAGGTGATCCACTAGCCTCGGCTCCCCAAAGTGATGGTATTACAGATGTGAGCCACCACACCTGGCCTCCCTGCCTGTTTTTTGTTTGATGTGGTGTATATACTTAGATTCAGCAATTTTAAAAAACATTGATTAAAGCACCAGTTAATCAACTTTGATGTTCAACCAAAATTTAAATGCTTTACTGTTGGAGTTTGGGCTGGGACACAGAGCCCAAACTAAATTTTACTAAAATGCAGAATTTATATCATTTCATAAGTCAAGTTCACAGCTCTGCTGTTACTAGCTGGGCAATTTTGGATGAGATAGTTTCTCTGTCTTAATTTCCTCATCTCCTCATCAGTGAAATGGAGATGAGAATTGCACATACCTCACAAGATTATTATGAGGATTAAATGAGCTACCCCAGTGGTAACACAATGCCTGGCCCATAAAACAGACTCCAGTGGATGCAAGCTATTGTTCTCATTTTTGCATACTTAATATTTCCTGATGCTGGGGGAACAACAGTTACAAAATAACATCTCTCTTGGCAGATTGGTAAGAACTCCAGTCTTCCTCAAATCTTACCCAGGAGGCATCACATGTGCCAGACACAGAACCCTCTCCTCTCCGCTGTGACCTGAGTTGTCCATTCTCCTCCCTCTAGTTGTTTCTTAAATATCACCTGTTACTCCGATGATGTTTCCTTCACCACTTCCCCATCCTTGCTCCCGCCTTGCTGTGGAGCTGATTTTGTCTTCTCCAATATGACATGATATTCTACCATTGTCTCTATCTTCTGTGGTATATAGCATCACCCAAGTTTCAGAACAGTGTAGTCTTATATTTTCAGTGTCGACCAAAGATTTCTGTAGCCTTGGCCTTTGGTTCTCACTATTCTATCACTCCAAGCTTTGGTACAAGTTCCTTGTGGGAAGAAAGCTGGATCTACATAAGTAGTTGAGTCCATACCTCCAATCATTCTTCCCTTCTTATGCGGTCCTATGGCCCTGAAGGATGACTTGTGGTTGGTGATATGGTTTGGATCCCATGTTCAGCTGTAATCCCCAGTGTTGGAAGTGGGGCCTGGTGTGAGGCAACTGGATCATGGGGGTGGATCCCTCATTTTTGGTTTAGCACCATCCCTTTGGTGCTATTCTCATGATAGAGTTCTCATAAGATCTGGTTGTTTAAAAGTGTGTAGCACCTCCCCCTACTCTCTCTCTCTCCAGCCCTGACTATGTAAGACATGCCTGCTTCCCCTTTGCTTTCCACCAATGATGGTAAGTTTCCTGAGGCCTCCCAGAAGCCAAGCAGATGCTGCCATGCTTCCTATACAGCCTGTGGAACCATGAGCCAATGAAACCTCTTTTTTCTATAAATTATCTTAGGTATTTCAGGGCAGGAATGGACTAATGCGGTTGGTTAGCTAGTTAATCATTGGCTCAGCCCTTTAACCCTTCATACAGGGAATACACAATGGTATACAATGAATACCCTGCAGGTCCATTCCTGCTGTTCATGTTTCAATCCTCAGTGCGAATATCTGGAAGACTCCCTTGCTGAGATTTCTGCTGTATGTTTCTAGGTGTGAAAAGGAACCAGGGACATTTAATATATAAAGAGAAAGTTTAGGGAGGCCATGTTAATTTCTCTAAAGACCCAGTGGATCTGCTTCTGACATCCAAGCCAATGGGTAGAGGTTATAGGAAAAAAAGAGATGTTAGCTAACAAGAAAGAACATTCTAATTATCATAGCTGCACAAGGAGACCTGCTCTGGGAGAAAATGAGCTCTTTGTTTTAGAGATATTCAAGCAAAGACTAAATGATAACTGGCAAGATGGCCAACAGAGGGGATTCATGCCTCAGATAAGAGTTGGACTAAATGGCCTTGAGCAGTGATGGCTGTAAATTTCTCTTTGGGAGCATCTTTGGGCACCAACCAGTATGAAAGGACTACTGGCATTTGAGGGAGACTTTAATAATTGCCTTATAGCTATATGTTACACAATGCTTCATATAAAAGGAAGAAGTAACAGTTATCCTTATCGAAGCATAAAGTGATAGGCCAAAAGTGATTGCTCATTCATTCTTCAAATGTTCATTGAGCCTTTATTATGCCTAGAAAGGCAGGCATAGGCATAGAAAGGCTTTCTAGTTTTGGGGGCAGAATATTGAGCAAGACAATGTTCTACTCTCTGGAGCAGGCATTCTAGTTGGAGACAGGGGTAGGCCTGTAGACAAAAGAAAAAGTAGATACAAGTCAAGGTAGATATCTTTTAAGACACTCCATCAATTTATCTTTTTACCACTTCATCTGGGGTTCTTTTTTCCATGAGTCTCTGCTACACTATCCCCCAGCACTAGTATAGTCAAATTAAAGGGAAAACAGCTGATAGACAATAAATTAAGTCTCTGGTCCTGAAAAATGTGATGAGTGGATTTCTCCTACTAGCTGTTTCTCTCCTTCTCTAGATTCAATATGGAAGAGTAAGAACTCTCTCATTCACATGATAAATACTAAACAAATACACAATGAAAAAATAGACTATATTACCAATGGTCACAATAATATAAATATTTCTCTGTATTACTCAGGAGAAAAAGAATGTAAAATTATCTTTTTAGATGAGGCGTCCATCGAGTCCCTGTGAAATGTCTGTAAATGTCCAAGGTCTAAGCCGTGCATTTCCTTTGGAGTCTCTCATGGAACTGAATCTTCTAAACCCCCCACTGCTTCGATCACAAAATAGATTCTTGGAAGTGAAACAGGCCTGCTAAAAAGTCTTCTTTAAGCAATGAAGGATGTAAGGAAACTGGAGGAGTTTCAAAGAATAATAACAAGAATGATTAAGGAGCTGAGAGCATGATTTATATTGAATGATTAAAAGGATTAAACATGCAGAACTTGGCCAGTGCTACACACTTAGTTATAAAAAACATCAGAATCAAGTGCCAAAGCTCTCAGCTCCCATGCAAAATACAAATTTGCATATGATTTGGCACATATTTCTACGTGAAGTTCAGCAGATCTTTACTGAGGCGGCATTCATACAATGCCAAAACCACTTGTCTGGTCATTTTAAAGTACAGCCTGGTGATGTCAGTAAAAACTTGCTATTTGACTTCATTGACTAGACAATTTAATCAAAATGTGCCCACCCAGGGCTGCCATCCACATGTGATACATCCATAAACTATATAAAATAATGTAACACATAATCATTTACTGTATTGGTCTGTTCTCACGCTGCTATAAAGAACTGCCTGAGACCGGGTAAATTATAAAGGAAAGAGGTTTAATTGACTCACAGTTCCATAGGGCTGGGGAGGCCTCAGGAAACTTACAATCATGGCAGAAGAGGATGCAAACATGTCCTTCACATGGCAGCAGGAAGGAGAAGAATGAGAACTGAGGAAAGGGGGAAGTCCCTTATAAAACCACCAGATCTTGTGAGAACTTACTCACCATTACGAGAGTAGCATGGAAGAAATGCCCCAATGATTCAGTTACCTGCCACCAGGTCCTTCCCATGGTGTGTGGGGATTATGGGAACTACAATTCAAGATGAGATTTGGATGGGAACATAGCCAAACCATATCATTTACCCTAGAGTCACAAACCAAAATTCCTGCAGACATCAGACAGGCAATCACATGAGTGAAGTGGGCTAAGCATACAGGGTGCAGGGCCTATGGGTTCCAGCCAATGTTGCCATGTGGGAATTTTGGCCACAAGTTGACATATCTTCTTGTCCATCAGATGAAGCCGGTGATTAACAGTGCTTTCAGCAGCAAGTAATGAAAGAGCAACACAAAAAGGGGGAGCTGGTGGAGTCAGCTACCCTAGAGCTACATATCTCTAGAGTAGGAGGAGGGGCTATGGAGTTAGGAGGAGGGGATAGAAATCGATGTGAGAAGGAAATCAAGTGGTAGTCATCAGAATTTAAAAATCCATGCTGTTATATTTTTAAAAATTCACTAACTTAAAACACATGGACAGAAATATCATTCTTTGGATATTAGCTTGGTGCCACTTATCTGGCTAACTTCTTTGTTTTAGAGTTAAAAAATAGATCCAGAGAAAGGGAAAAAACATTCTCAGAGGCATAGTAAATGGATCATCAGAAGAACTGATTAGAAGCAGAGACCTAGGAAAGAATATCTGGGTTCTTTTCTGATTTTGCTTTCTGAGTAACTTACCTCTAGGTTCATAACTTCTTTCTTTTCAATTACTTTTTATTATATAGACAACATAAAATTTTCCATCTTAACTGTTCTTAAGTGTATAATCCAGTGATGTCAAGAAACATATTGTGCAAACATCACCACCATCCATCTCGAGAACTTTTTATCTTGCAAAAATGAAACTCTTTGTGAGTAAAACAGTAAGTCTTTATTTCCTCTCCCTGTAACCCATGGCAACCACCACTCTACTTTCTGTCTCTATGAATTTGACTACTCTATGTACCTCAAATAAGTGGAATCATATTTTTTTATCGGCTTACCATAAAGTCCTCAAGATTTATCTATATTGTAGCACATATCAGAATTTCCTTCCTTTTTAAGACTGAATAATATTCTATCGTATGTATATACCACATTCTCTTTATCCATTCATCCATCAGTGGCCATTAGGTTGCTTCTACCTCTTGTGAATAATGAACAGGGTGTGCACATACATTTTTGAGATGCTGTTTTCAATTCTTTTGGATATGTACCCAGAAGTGGAATTGTTGGATCATGTAGTAATTTTACTTTTAATTTTTAAATAAACCTCTATATTGTTTTCCATAGAAGCTGCACCATTTTACACTAACATGAAGAGTGCACAAGAATTCCAATTTCTCCATATTCTTGCTAATGCTTGCAGTTTTTTGATAGTGGTCATTCTAATGGGTGTGAGATGATATCTCATTGTAGTTTTAATTTGATTTTCCTGATTATTAGCAATGTTGGGCATCTTTTCATATGCTTGTGGACCATTTGAATATATTTAGAAAAATGACTGTTCAAGTTCTTTGACTGTTTTACAATTGCAATGTTTGGTTTTAGTTCTTCAGATTTAGAACAAAAACAGAATTCTTTATATGTCTAGATAATCCCTCATCAGATACATAATTGTATGTATTTTTTCCCCATTCCATTGGTTGGCTTTTTACTCTGTTGGTAGTATCTTTTGATGCACAAAAATTTTAAATTGACATGAAGGCAATGTGTCTATTTTTTCTTTTTTGCTGACTGTGCCTTTCATGTTATCGCTAAGAAATCATTGTCAAATCCAATGCCATTAAGATTTTGCCATAGGTTTTCTTTTGAGTTTTATACTTTTAGGTGTTGCATTTAGGTCTTTGATTCATTTAATTTTTGTATATAATATTTGGTAAGAGTCCAATTTCATTCTTTTGCATGTGGATGTACAGTTTTCCCAGAACCATTAGTTTAAAAGACTATCCTTTCCCCATTGAATGATGTTAGCCTCTTCGTTGAAAATAATTTAACCATATTTGTGCAAGTTTATTTGGGGACTTTCTGTTCAACTCCTTGGTCTATATGTCTGTATTTCTGCAAGTGCCATCCTTTTTCTGATTGCTGTAGCTGTATAGTAAATTTTGAGATCTGGAAGTGTGACTCCTTCAACTTTGGCCTTTTTAAAAGTTGTTTTAGCTATTTGGGGTTCTTGAGGTTTTATGGTAATTTTTGGATTGATTTTTCTATTTCTGTAAAAATCATTATGATTTTGATAGATTGCATTGAATCTGTAGATCACTTTGGGTAGTATTGACATCTATCAATATTGTCTTCCAAACCATGAACAGAGAATATCTCTTCGTTTGTCTTCTTTAATTTCTTTCACCAATGTTTTGTGGTTTTTATTTACAAGTCTTTTGGCTCCTTGGATAAATTAATGCCTAAGTATTTTATTATTTTTGATGCTATTGTAAATAACATTGTTTTCTTAATTTTCTATTGTTTATTGTTAGTATAAAGAAATGCAACTGATTTTTTTTGTGTTGACTTTGTAGCCTACTACTTCACTGAATTCATTTATTTCTATTTTTGTGAAATTTTTAAGTTTTCTATGTATAAGATAAATCATCTGTGAACAGAGATAATTTTACTTCTTCTTTTCCAAATTAGATGTCATTTATTTCTTGTCAGTTGACCTGGCTAGAATTTCTTGTATTATATGGACTAGAAGTGGTGAGAGTGGGCATCCTTGTCTTCCTTAAATTAAAGGAAAGATTTTCAGTCTTTCACCATTGAGTATGAGATTTGCTGTGGGGTTTTCATATATGTCTTCAGGTATTCTTTTGGGAAATTTCTATTTATTTTTTTCTTTTGAAGGAAATATATTTTCTTACTTCTTCATATGCCTTGTTATTTCTTTTCTGTTGAGGTGGTCATTTGAATCTAATAATGTGCTAACTCTAAATTTCAGACATTTTATTTTGTTGAGGTTATTTCCTTATATTCCTAGTTCGTTTAGTTTTTTTTTTTTTTATCATGAAACTATTTATAGTTTGTGGAGTGTTGATTTTGAAAAGTGACTTTTCTGTGTCAATTGAAATAATCATGCACGCTTTTTCTTCATTCTGTTAATGTGGTATATTATGTCAATCAGCTTTCCTATGTTGAATACATTCTTGCATTCTGGGTGTAAGTCCCAGTTGGTCATTGTGTACAATCCTCTTAATATACTGCTGAATTTGATTTGTTAGTATTTTGCTGAGGAGTTTTGCATCAGTGTTCATACTATTGCAATAAGCATTGCATTAATGTTCATGATCTGTAGTTTTCTTTTCAATGTGAATTCTGTTGATCATTCAAATAATCAACCTTTGGTTTCATTGATTTTTGTCTATTACTTTTCCATTCTCCATTTCACTTACTTCCATTCTAAACTGTATTTTTTCCTTCTGCAACCTTTGAGTTTAGTTTGTTTGCTTTTCCTAGTTCCTTAAATTGTAAAGTTTCTTTGTTGTTTTGAGATCCTTCTTGATTTTTAATATATTTACAGCTATAAATTGTCTCTTTAGCACTGCTTTTGCTGTGTATCATAAGTATTGGTGTGTCCCATAAGTTTGTTCTGTTTTGTTTTCATGGATCTCTAAGTAGTTTCTAATTTCCCTTGTGGTTTCTCCTTTGATATATTGGTTATTTAAGAGTGTATTGTTTAATTTCCAAGAATTTGTGAATTTTTCAGTTTTCCTGCTCTTACTGATTTCTAACTTATCCTACTGTGGTCAGAGAATATACTTTGTATGACATCTATCTTTTAAAATCTATCAGGATATAGACATACGGCCTATCCTTGAAAATGTCCTATGTGCACTTGAGAAAAACGTGTATGTTGTTGAGTACAGTATTCTGAATATGTCTGTTAGATCTAGTTGGTTTATTGTGTTAATTCCTTTATTTTCTGATGCATCTTCTGTCTAGTTATTCTGTTTGTTATTGAGAGTGGGGAATTAATGTCTCCAATTATTGGAACTGTGGAACTGTCTGTTTCTTCCTTCAATTTTGTCAGTTTCTACTTCACATATTTTGATGGTCTATTATTAGGTATGTAAATGTTTATAATTATTATATCTTCTTGCTATCATAGATCTTTTATGAATGTATAATCTTTTTTGTCTCTTGTAACCTATTTTGATTTAAAGTCTATTTTGTCTGACATTGGTATAGCCACCCCTGGTCTTTTTAGACTACTGTTAACATGAGATATCTTTTCTCATCTTTCCACTTCAGTCTATTTGGGTCTTTGGTGCTAGTGAGTCTCTTGTAGCTAGCACATGGTTAGATCACATTTTTCTAAAAATGTACTTTGCCAATCTTGATTGTGGAGTTTAAACATACACATTTAAAGTAAGTACCGGTGAGGAAGAACTTCTGTCATTTTGTTATTTGTTATTTGTTTTATACCTTTTTTGGTCCCTGATTTATTGCATTATAGTATTCTTTGTATTTAGTTGATTTTTGGTAGTGAAATGTTTTAAGTCCCTTCTCATTTCCTTTTCTGTATGTTTTATAGGTATTTTCTTTGTAGTTAACATGAGAATTAAATATAAAATCCTGAAGTTATAACACTCTAGTTTGAATTTATACAATTTTAACTTTAATAATATAATAAACTACTCCTTTACAGCTCTGTTCCCACCCCTTTCAGTTGATGTCACAAAATTACATTTTTGTACATTGTATTTCCAAAACAATAAACTAATAATATTTGAAGCCATTATTCTCTTAAATTACATAAAAAACAAAACATGGAATTACAAGCCAAAGTTACAATAATACTAGCTTTTATAATTGCCCGTGTGTTTATTTATCTTAACTGTGCTCTTTATTGCTTCTTATGGCTCCGAGTTAATGTCTAATGTCCTTTTGTTTTGACCTGCAGGACTCCCATCAGCACTTCCTACAGGGAAGGCCTAGTGGTAACAAACTCACTCAGGTTTTGTTTATCTGATAGTCTTAATTTTTCCCTCACTTTTTAAGAACAGTTTTGCCAGATATAAGATTCTTGGTTGAAATTTTCTTTTCTTTTGCACTGTATCAACCACTGCTTTCTGGCCTCCAAAGTTTCCACTGAGAAATCTGCAGATAATCCTATTGCAGAGCCCTTGTATACGATGAGTTACTTCTCTTGCTGCTTTTAAGATTCTCTGTCTTTGGGGTTTGCAGTTCGATAATAATGTGTCTAAATAGAGTTTTTTGAGCTCCTCAGATGTTTATGTTTCTCATCAAATTTGGGAAACCTTTAGTCATTATTTCTTCAAATAATCTCTCTTTCCCTTTTTCACTGTTATCCTTCTGGGACTCACCACAATGCATACATTGGTCCACTTGATGGTGTTTCATAGGTGTCTATTGACTTTTCTTCAATCTTTTTTATTTTTTCTGTTCCTCATACTTGATAATTTTAATTGTCCTATCTTCAAGTTCGCTGATTCTTCTTTGTGCTCAAATCTAGCTTTGAATTCCTCTAGAAAATTTTTTATTTCAGTTTTTATACTTTTCAGATCCAGAAATTATTTTTGGATTCATTTTAGGTTTCCATCTCTTTGTTGATATTTCTATTTTGTTCATATGTCATTTTATTGACTTTATACGTGTCTTCCTTTAGTTTTCTGAGCATCTTTAAGATAGTTGTTTTGAAATTTTGTCTAGTAGATCTGTCTTCAGGTCTTCTTTTGGGAAATTGCTATTTATTTTTTTCTTTTGAAGGAAATATATTTTCGTATTTCTTCATATGCCTTGCTATTTCTTTTCTGTCAAGGTGGCCATTTGAATCTAATAATGTGCTAACTCTAAAATTCAGACATTCTTTTTCTTAATGTTTGCTGTTTTTTCTAAATTATTATTGTTTCAGCCTGTTTCTGTGCCAAATACTGGTCTAAGGCATAAAATTAAGACCTTCTGAGACATTTTCTGAGCCTATGTCTTCCTTTGTGCATGCACACTGACTTTCTAATTTTCCTATATATGTGGTTACTTTTGAATGTCCTAGTCCTCCATGACTGGCTCCCAAAAGGGAAAAAGAGAGAAAAGTAAAAGCGAGGAGAAGGCAATATCCCTTTAAATCTTCTGGAAGTCACTTTAGTCAGAAGGTGAGGGACTTGCAACAATTTGGGAGGTATGACAAGAATGACCACAGACTCTGTCTGTACTTCTGTGATCAGAAGCAGCAATTACTGATCAGAACACACATCCACAATATTTGAAGAACACAGCCCTTTTTGGCCACTCTGGCTTCTGTACTCTATTAAGACCCTTAGAAGGAAAATACCCCTAAGAATTATATAATTATAATTTCAACATGACAGACATATATATATATCAGTGTAGATTTACATGCAAAATAGACATAAATGAAGCTTTAATAAATGGCAAGGATTTTAAAAATAATTTTTATAGGACTATCTAGGTTGGTTGAGTTTGTGCACTGCACAATTCTAGGGGCTTCAGTGTCAAGTGCACATTCAATATGTGGCACCAAGATGAAATATCAGGTGAACCTTCTGAGCCATGAAATTGGGAGGAATTCTGTTGTTGGAATGCTGAGATATCACAGCCCAACCATCTAAGAATCTATTTACCTAATTGCCATGATTTCCTTATATGTCCCCTGCCTACTTGCTGCTACAATGACTTCCAGAGGGAGAGAATCAGAGAAGAGTTCTGGTGACAAAGTATAAAGTGGTTATACAGCTTCAAAAAGATAGAGTGTTCATTCTGACAGGTAGGACACAACTTTGAGTAAGGAAAAGTAGTTGCCATTTTCAGAAAAAGAGGAACATTTGGACTAAACACCCTGAAAAATTTTGACAGCAAGAATTATGAGATTGGGGAAATATACATAGTAAAGGAAGTGGTGGAAACCCCATCCCTAGAGCCATTTGAAAGTCAACGGGATAAGGAAGTAGAAAATCTATTCTAGGAAAGAATCCTCCACTGATTCCCCTGGGTCTGACAGATGACATAATGGGTCTTCTCCATCTCTGATTGTTACAGTTCTCAGACTTTATGTATTTTCCAGGGTTTTACAATGTTGCTGTTAGACCAGGCTGCCCACCTCCCCCTAAAAAGAAGAAAAAATATCAGACTCCAAACAAACCCTAAACTAGTTGCTCCAAGGAGCTTAAAGATATACTAAATGGAAATTGTGAATCATAAAATTCTCTAGTGTGAATTTCATTATTCCCTGAAGGTAGTCTACCAAGATGAGAAACATTATCATCAGTTTACTTTATTTATCTGTTTTTCTCTTTCTGGTACATTTTCCTTTCAGGAGAGAAAAACCAATGGGATAGCAAATTCTCACAGCACTGGCTGAAAAGGATCTGTATTTTTTTTTTCTTGCTGTCCACTTATTTTCCAACAAGAACCCTGGCTCTCTTTGGGATGACTCAGGAAGAGGAGGATTAGTGCACAGCCAAGGGGAAATAGACCTCCATATTTACCATTTGGATGCAGAGAATATGAACAGACTTCTCTGAGTCCCAAGAACTGAAGAAATTGTTGGGTCCTCTCAGTAAAGCGGGTGTTAGGAGTATGTGTGAATGAGTGTTGGTTGGGCATGCAGGTGTTGTTAATTGTGTTTTTGCTCTTTTTTATACATATCTTTGTGTTATCTGCTTACAGTTATAGACTCAGATATGGAAGAAATCTGAGCCTCACTCAGACAATTTGGGGTTTCATTCTTTATTATATGTAAAGTCTAAGAAATACCCTAGTAGTTAAGTGCATCGTTTGCACTGCCCAGTTTTCTCTCTGTGGCAGCAGCTCCAAGGGTAACTAACCTAGGAGCAAAATCTAGAACCATGGCAAAAATGCAGAGAGAGAAATACATATTTTCATGGAATCAGTATAAAGCACTAAATGTAACTGGCCTTTTGGAAAAAAAAAAAAAGAGGAGGCGATGGAAACCTGGTCTAACAATCATCTCAGCCCTGTCTGGATTGTGGAAAAGGACCTATAGCCCAGGCACTCTTCCATGGTTATATATTAACATACATACATGTTGGAAATCTACTACATACATAATTGCTCTATGTCCACAGTAGATTTTAAATTCTTTTTTTCCCCCTAGCAAACATTCTTCTAGAGACTTCCAACTTTAATTTGAAAAAAAGGGAAAATCTCTTTTGTCTTGATGAGGGCTACAGTGTGCCCGCGGTGACCAGACATTCTGTACTGAAATCATTGCTGTTTCTAACTCCAGGGCCAGTGAATCTAGGACTAGTGGCGAAGGGGAGAGTGCAGCATGAGGAAGAACTATTTTCCACTCAGTTTTGCCTGTTTTCATTTTGCTACTAGAACCTCTCCTTTATTGCTTCATTTAGAATCTGGATTAGCAAAGCATCAGGAGCTTTCATGTTTATCACATAATTTAAAATGAAGTGAAACATACACCATCACAAAACCCAGGTGTTGGATTGGAATTTTCTTTTTTGCTTTAAAAATGGTTTTAATTTCTATTTTTATTTTATTTATTTATTTATTTTTTCAACTTTCATTTGAAGTTCCAGGGTACATGTGCATGATGTGCAGGTTTGTTACATAAGTAAACATGTGCCATGGTGGTTTGCTCCACAGATCACCTAGATACTAAGCCAAGCATCCATTAACTATTCTTCCTGATGCTCTCCCTCCCCCCACCCCCACCGAAAGGCCCCAGTGTGTGTTGTTCCCCGCCACGTGTCCACATGTTCTCATCATTCAGTTCCCACTTATAAGTGAGAACTTACAGTGCTCGGTTTTCTGTTCCTGCGTTAGTTTGCTGAGGATAGCATCTTCCAACTATCCATGTCCCTGCAAAGGATATTATCTCATTCTTTTTTATGGCTGCATATTATTCTTTGGTGTGTATATGTATCACATTTTCTTTATCCAATCGATTAACGATGAACATTTGGGTCAATTCCATGTATTTGCTACTGTGAATAGTTCTGCAATGGACATATGCATGCATATATCTTTATAACAGAATTGTTTACATTCCTTTGGGCACATACCCAGTAATGAGATTGCTGGGTCAAATGTTATTTCTGCCTCTAGGTCTTTGAGGAATTGCTATTTTATCTTCCACGGTGGATGAACCAATTTATACTCCCACCAACAGTGTGAAAGCATTTCTTTTTCTCCGCAACCTTGCCAGCATCTGTTATTTATTGACTTTTTAATAATCACCATTCTGATTAGTGTGAGATGGTATCTCATTGTGGTTTTGATTTGTATTTCTCTCACGATCAGTGATGTTGAGCTTTTTGTGTACATAAATTGTGTGATTCCAACTCAGTGCTGTCTAACCCTCAACCCTCCTTGCCCTCCTCTCTTCCGCTCTCCTTCAGAAATGTCTGAATCCAGTTTTTCTTCAGAATACTTTCTCCAGGCAATGTTGGAGGGTTTTCTTTCCAACTTCCAGTCTTTTCTCCTCTGTCTTGATCAATAAACATGTTCTTTTGCCTGTAGCCTAAGGCCAAAGCCTGTGTGTTAAAGTGATGGTGTCACAAAATGCCTGGTGATATCATAAAGCACTGGGAGATCTGGCAAAAGCAGCAATCCTCGTTTTTATGTCCCCAGAAAATTATTGGTACCCAAAGGGCCATCACATCTTCTGTCTATGTGCCAGTTGTTGTAGAAATAGTGAAGGCCTAGTTAACTTTGTGCATTTACACGTTTGACAAATTTCTATAAAAGACTGTGTAGAGAATATAGATTTAAGGAGCCGAAGTTATTAAAATGGGGTGGGGTGAGAGGAACTAGGCCAATAAAAGCAGACAACGTGGTTTTTTAATCCTTTCCACAGGAATTCAGGCAAAAGGGGAATAAAATAATTCTACAGGGTCACTTGTAATTCAGCTTAAACTAAGCTCAGGAAACTGAATAATATTTCTCAGAAGGCTGATTTATGCACTTAAAGTAACTAAGTCCCAGGTGTCATAGGAAGTAATACAACTTCTAGCAATGTCCTAGTCTGCATGCTCAAACTAGCTGCCTAAATAAATTTCTAACTTCTCTTTAAAACATTTCAGAGTGAGTTCTACTGGGACTGCTACAGGCCTAGATTCTCTGTTAGAAGGGGCTGCCTCAGTAAGAAAAGCCCAGGGACCTAGGTAGGTTCTGCATTATAAACAAATTGTGTTCCAAAGTTTGTCTGTGAATCATTTCTTTGGAAACCTAAACATATTTTCTTTACAGAAACAGAGGTAGACATAGTTAGGCTCCCTGGCTTTCATAGCCCTCCAAAGTCTATTTAAACCATATGCAGGTCAAATCCCCTCTGCTACATAAAAACTAGAGAATAGTCGCTTAATCACACAAACCAAGGGAGAGGAGATCAGATTTAATAAACTTTTTTTTTTCATTTACTCCCTCCCACCTCCATTTATCCCTTAATTAGAAGAGGGTAAGTGATAGATGGAAATTTCGTGGATGTCCTGATTGAGATTTCCAATACTTTCCAGGATTTTAGCCACCAATGGCACAGATTCTTTATTAACTAATTACGCATAATTTATCTTTTATGACAGAGAAAATAGCAAGGAAAGTGGCTCAGCAGAGAAAGGAAAGGGAAATATCTAGCAAATTCTATTGGAAAAAGGCCCTTTCAAGGTAACTGTTATTGTTATGTCAGGACATCTTGGAAGCTCAGTGTTTCAAAGTCAAATGTACTTGGAGCCATGAAGCTTCATTTTTCTCTTTGGTTCCAGTTACCTCACTCATCCAGGTCTTTATTAGGCATGCTAATAAAAAGTAAAATAAAAACAGTTTTGGCAGTCTATGTCTTTTTTTCCCTCAAAAATGCCCCAAAGTGGTGGTACAGAGTGGAACTAACACATCCCAAATGCTGGCAGTCGGAAGGAGACAGAAGAGAAACAAAGGCCTGGACACCCCACATACTGGATAAGAAGAGCCTGATAATGGAGTTGACTGTATGTGGAATTTGCCTGTTTCCTTCTGTAAGGGAGACAGGGAGCTGAATGAAGTGCTTATCTAAGAAGTGTCAGAACCCTTGCACAATGTTGTTACAAGGATGTTAGTAAAGCAGGGGGAACGTTTTGGCAGGTACAGATGGGATTATGTTTGACGGAATGTATTTTCTTGCTATGTGTTAATCTGTGCTCTTCTGGTATCAAGCCCTTAAGGAGTTTGGATAAAGCCTTCTGGGAACCCTCCTTTAACCCTCTCTTTAGTATACATTACAAGGAATTTAGCATCCCAAATGTGACATGGATGGAACTAAATAATTTCAGTGGAGTGTTTGGGAGAAAATCACCCTAAAGCAGGCAACTCCTGCCTAGAAATTATAGCTGGAGAAATCTAGCTAAGCAAGAAATCTCTGGAATATTCCACATGAGACTAAGGGATAGGGTGATGGATTTCTAACAGGTTACACCCAACTCCAAGTGAGAAGTCATTTGAAAGAGTCCCAACCAGATGTCACAGGCCCCTAATGAGAGAACACAACAAAGCCAGTATATCCACATGAAAAAGTTTAATTCAAAGAGGACTCTAAGAGGGCCTAGATAAAGCAGTTTGGAGTGTCAGGGGAACAAATACCATTTCCATAAGTCTTAAATCTTAACCCACTGATACAACGGAAAAGTCTTCTCTTCCCTTTATTTAAATCAGAGCAAGTTTTTAGCATAATTTAAACTCAAAAGATGAGAAAAAAAAGACCTTCCACAATAGTTACTAGAATGATAGTAAAAGAGAAGCAATTTTTGTCTCCATAAAAATAACCTTGGAGTTGCAGTTCACAGCACCTGAAAAGCACACTACCATGTACTTAGCACCAAAGGAGTATCAGATGAAGTGAGATTTCTAAAGTAATGCAGATCAAGGGCAAAGGGAATAGCATGTGGTCAAGAACAAATGTAAAGGAATGACATGGGTAAGTACAGAATCAAGAGAGCCACCCAGAGGGAGAGAAAATTCACTGGAATATATGACGGGCAAGAATTAGTGATGAAGAGAGAATACCGAACAAGAGAAGGGAGATGTGGGGCATTGACAATGGATGGCAGGAGATGAGCTGCTCTATTCCCTGTGGATTTGATCTTCCCTGATAAAGAAAATTGTGTCCAAATTCGGAAGGATAAAACGAACACTGTAAAGAAGAAACTGAAGCCCAAGATAGGTGAATCATTTCAAAAGGCATCTAGCTCCTAAAATACACGCAAATGTTTAGGTCCAGATACATTTGCCCTAAACCACAGAGAAAACTTTGCAGATTGAATTTTTTTTTTAATTACTTAAAAATAATTAGAGAGGGAGCCAAGATGGCTGACTAGATGCAGCCAGGAAGAGATTCTCCCTCAAAAAGAGACCAGACTGTCCAGTAGACTGGCACACTCTGAACAGTGTGTAGAGGGAAGGTATTGAGAGTGAACAATGGGAGGACATGGACCATGGGCTGAAGGGTGGGGAGGGGAAGCTGGGAACCTTGCACAAGATTCCTGAGCACCAGGACTCTTTCCTGGCCCTAAGCGATTCCTATGGAAAAGGTGAGTGAAACAGGTGTGGAGTGGCCCACTCTCGTAATGGACCTCTGGGATCCTAGCCACAGGAGACCACATGACCCCCATGAACATCTGAGCAGGCAGGAAGAACTGCCCAGAGAGTTGGCAGAGACAGAACTCCAGCCTGCACACAGCCCCAAAGGTTTAGCATGGGAGTGGCTGAAGTAGAGCGTATGGCCATGGGCACCCATTCCCCAGGCTTGCTATGTTCTTCTAGGTGATTCTAGCCTTTGTTGGCTGTCTGACCTGGGCAGAACAGGGCTGTCTTGTCCCTGGGATGGGGACAGTCTGACCTGAGCACCCCCTGTCTTCCAGGGTCCATGCATGGCCACATCTGCTTGCACTGCAGCCTCAGCTTGCCAGTGGCCACTGCCATCTCTCTCTTGCCAGCAGACCCTGCCTAACAGAGCACTTTGGCGATAGACCCCACCCGCACCTACCAGCAGCCTCCCCCTGCCAGAATACACTTGCTTGTAGCCTCCCCTGACTGCTCCATTAGTGCGCACATGTGCACGAAACCCGACCTCCCTGCCAGCAAGCATATATGTGGGGACCCCTATCATCCCACCAGAGTGCTTTCACCAGCATCTCCTGTCAGGGTGTTGTTTCCAGCAGACTGTGAACACCTTGATGACTCTAGCACAGCAGGTGCTTAACTTGGAAGGAACAGAGAACAAAGTTGCTGGCCTGGTCTCAGCCCTGCAAGATTAGAGCATGTAGCCCAGTAATACTGAGCTGAGCTTTGGCCCCCTGAAAGCCTTCAGAAATGCAATCCATCAATTAAACCTAACTTATATCATGGTCAACCCCTTAAGGGCAGGAAGAATATAAAAGCAAAAGGCTTCATTTGAAAGACAACAACTTCAAAGATTCAAAGAACAGTGCACACAGATGAGAAAGAGCCTGCACAAAACTTCCTGCAACTTTAAAAGCTATAGTGTCTTCGTATCTCCAGACAACTGTACTAGTTCCCCAGCAATGGTTCTTAACTGGGATGAAATGGTTGAAATGACAGACATGGAATTCGGAATCTCCATGGCAAGAAGGCCCATGGACATATAGAAGAATGTTGAAACCCAATCCCAGGAACACAGGAAATCAGTTTGAGTTGAAAGATGACATAGCCATTTTAAGAAAGAACTACATTGAACTTTTTGGAAATGAAAACTGCATTATAGGAATTTCAGAATTTAATTGAAAGCATTAATAACAGAATAGATTAAGCTGAGGAAAATCTCAGCTTGAAGGCAATTCCTTCAAATTCATGGAGGCCAACAAAAATTTCTAAAAATGATTTTAAAAATGAGTGAAACCTCTGAGAAATATGGGATTATGTAACGAAACCAAACTTATCATTCATTGGCACATTCCTGAAAAAGATGGAGAGAGAGCAAGCAACTTGGAAAAGATATTTGAGGATACTGTCCATGAAAATTTCCCCAGTCTCACTAGAGAGGTCAACATGCACATTCAGGAAACCCAGAGAACCCCTGCTAGATGCTACACAAGATGACATAGAGTCATCAAGACACACAGTCATCAGATTCTTCAAAGTTAACACAAAAGAAAAAATTTTTAAGGGAGCTAGAGAGATGGTGCAGGTTTTCTACAAAGGGAACCCTATTAAGCTAACAGGATCTTTCAGCAGAACCCTTATAGGCCAGAAGAGACTAGGGGACTCATCTTTAAAAATTCCAAACAAGAATTTCATATCCAACCAAACTAAGCTTTATAAGTTTATAAGGAGAACACAATCCTTTTCAGACAAGCAAAAACTAAGGGAATTTATTACCACCAGGCCTGCCTTACAAGAGGTCCTGAAGGAAGTGCTAAACAAGGAAATGAAAGACTGATAACCTGCCACCACAAAAACACACAAGTAAATAGACCACTGACATTATAAAGAAACAATACAATGCAAGTCTACAGAACAACCAGCTAACAATATGATTCCAGGATCAAATCCTCACGTATCAATATTAACCTTGAATGTAAATGGGCTAAACACCCCACTTAAAAGACACAAAGTGGCAAATTAGATAAAGAAGAAAGACCTGGCTGAGCACAGTGGCTCATGCCTGTAATCCCAGGACTTTGGGATGCCAAGGTGGGTGGATCACTAAAGGCCAGGAGTTCAAGACCAGTCTGGCCACTATGGCGAAACCCCATCTCTACTAAAAATACAAAAATTAGTGGCACATGCCTGTAATCCCAGCTTCTTGGGAGGCTGAGGCATGAGAATCACTTGAACCTGGGAGGTAGAGGTTGCAGTGAGCCAAGATCATGCCACTGCACTCCAGCCTGGGCGACAGTGGGAGACTCTGTCAAAAAAAAAAAAAAGAAGAGAAGGAGAAGGAGAAGGAGAAGGAGAAGGAAGGAGAAGGACCCAGTCGTAAGCCTGATGATGCTGTCTACATAAGCCCCATCTCAAATGCAATGACAACCATAGCTCAAAGTAAAGGGGTAGAGAAAGATATATCAAACAAATGGAAAACAAAAGAAAGCAGATTGGTATTCTTCAGACAAAACAGATTTTTAAACCAATAATGATCAAAAAGGATAAATAAGAGCACTACATAATGGAATTATGTAGGAATTATAAGGAGTTCAACAATAAGGCTTAACTATTCTAAAAGTATATATACCCAACACTGGAGCACCCAGATTTACAAAACAAGGTTTTAAAGTCCTACAAAGAAACTTAAATAACCACAAAATAATAATGGGAGATGTAAACACCCCACTGATAGTGTCAGATCACTGAGACAGAAAGCTAACAAATATATTTGGGACTTAAATGTGACACTTAACCAAATAAACCTAACAGACATCTACAGAATACTTCACCCAACAAAAACAGAATATACATTCTTCTCATTTGCAAATCGCAAATCGCACATACTCTAAGACTGACCACATGCTCAGCCATAAAGCAATTCTCGACAAATTCAAAAAACTGAAATCATACCAACCACACTCTTGTACCAAAACCCAATAACAATGGAAATTAATAAGAAGAAAATCTCTCAAACCATATGATTATATGGAAATTAAACAACCCGCTCCTGAATGACTTTCGGGTAAAGAATGAAATTAAGGCAGAAATCCAAAAATTCTTTCAAACTAATGAAAACAAAGATACACTGTATCACAACCTCTGGGACACAGCTAAAATGGCATTAAGAGGAAAGTTAGCACTGAACACCTGCATCAAGAAGTTAGAAAGATCTCAAATTAACAACCTAACATCACTCCTAGAACTGAACAAAGTTGTGACACAAAAATTCATGCAAAAGGTCAATGAAAACAAAATTAGTTATTTAAAAGAATAAATAAGATTAGTAGACCACTAGCTGGTTAATAAAGAAAAAGAGAAATCCAAATAAACACAGTCAAATAACAAAGGTGAAATCACCACTGATCCCACAAAAATATTTTAAAAAACCCTCAGAGACTATTATGAACATCTCTATGCACACAAACTAGAAAATCTAGATGAAATAAATTCCTGCAAACATACAACCTCCCAGTATTGAACCAGGAAGAAACTGAAATACTGAGCAGATCCATAATGAGTTTTGAAATTTAATCAGTAACCATAAACCTACCAACTAGGAAAAGCCCTAGACCAGATACATTCACAGTCAATTCTACCAGACATATAAAGAAGAGCTAGTACCAATTTTGCTGAAATTCTTCAAAAAAAAAAAATCAAAACAACAACAACAACAATAACAACAAAAAAAACAAATCAAGGAAGAAGGATTCCTCCCTAGCTCATTCTATGAGGCCAGCATCATTCTGATACCAAAACCTGGCAGAAACACAATAAAAGAAAACTTTAGGCCAGTATTCCTGATAAACATACATTTAATGCACTTCAACAAAATACTAGCAAATCAAATCCAGCAGCACATCAAGAAGCTAATCCATCACAATCAAGCAGGCTTTATCCCTGAGATAAAAGATTTGCTCAACACACGCAAATCAATAAATGAGATTCATCACATAAACAGAACTAAAAGCAAAAACAACATAATCATCTCAATAGATTCAGAAAAGACTTTCAGTAAAATTCAACATCCCTTCATATCTAAAACTCTTAACAAACTAGGCACTGAAGGAACATACCTCAAAATAAGAGGCATCTATGACAAAACCACAGCCAACATTATACTGAATGAGCGAAAGCTGGAAGCATTCCCTCTGAGAACAGGAGCAAGACAGGGATGCCCACTCTCACTACTCTTATTCAACAAAGTACTGGAAGTCCTCGCCAGAGCAATTAGGCAAGAGAAAGGAATAAAAAGCATCTAAATAAGAAGAGAGGAAATCAAACTATCTCTCTTCACAGACACTATGATTCTATCCCTAGAAAACCTTAAAGACTCTGCCCAAAGGCTCCTAGAACGGATAAACAACTTCAGTAAAATTTCAGGATACAAAATCAATGTACAAAAATCAGCATTTCTATACATCAATAAAATCCAAGCTGAATGCCAAATCAAGAATGCAATCCCATTCACAATAGCCATAAAACAATAAAATATCTAGAAATACATACAATCAAGGAGGTAAAGGATCTCTACAACAAGAATTGTAAAACACTGCTGAAAGAAATCAGAGATGACAGAAACAAATAGAAAACATTCCATGCTCATGGATTGGAAGAATTAATATTGTTAAAATGACCATACTCCCTAAAGCAATTTACAGATTCAGTGTTACTTCTGTCAAGCTACCAATGTCACTTTTCACAGAATTAGAAAAAAGTATTATAAAATTCATATGGACCCAAAAGAGAAGCCTAAAAAGCCAAAGCAATCCTAAGCAAAAAGAATAAAGTTGGAGGCATCACATGACCCAATTTCAAATTATACTGCAAAGGTACAGTAAGCAAAACAGTATGGTACTGATACAAAAACAGACACATAGGCCAATGGAACAGGTTAGAGAACCCAGAAATAAAACTGCATGTCTGTAACCATCTGATCTTCAACAAAGTCAATAATAACAAACAATGGAAAAAGGATTTGCTATTCAATAAATGGAGCTGGGATATCTGGCTAGCCATATGCAGAAGATTGAAATTTAGTCCCTTCCTTTCAGCATACACAAAGATGATGCTTCAACTCAAGATGAATGAAAGACTTAACTTTAAAACTTGAAAAACACTAGAAGAAAACCTAGGATATACCCTTTTAGATGTAGGACTTGGTAAAGATTTCATGATTAAGCCTCCAAAGCAATTGCAACAAAAATGAAAATAGACAAGTGGGACCTAAAAAAGAGCTTCTACAGAGCAGAAGAAGGTATTCCAAAGTAAACAGACAACCTACAAAATGGGAGAAAATTATTTACAAACTATGCATCTGACAAACGTCTAGTATCCAGAATCTATAAGGAATTTATACAAATCAACAAAAAACAAACCTAATACAAAATGGGCAGACACTTCGCAAAGGAAGGCATACAAGTGGCCAACAAACGTATGAAAAAATGCTCTACATCACTAATCATCAGAGAAATGCAAATCATAACTACAATGAGATACCACCTCACACCAGTCAGAATGGCTAATTATTATAATGTCAAAAAATAACAGATGTTGGCAAGGTTGCAGAGAAAAAGGAATGCTTATACACTGATTTGGGGAATATAAATTAGTTCAGCCACTGTGGAAAACAGTTTGGAGATTTCTCAAAGTGCTTAAAACAGATCCAGCAATCTCATCACTGGGTATATACCAAGCGAATAGAAATTGTTCTACCAAAAAGAACAAAATCATGTCCTTTGCAGCAACACAGATGAAACTGGAGGCCATTATCCTAAGCAAATTAACACAGGAACAGAAAACCAAAAATCGCATCTTCTCACTTGTGAGTGAAAGCTAAACATTGAATATATGAACACTAAAAGGAGAATATACACCAGTGACTACTTGAGGGTGTAAGGTAGGAAGCGGGTGAAAGTCAAAAAACAAGCTATCATGTACTATGCTCATTACCTGGGTAATGAAATAGTTTGTACACCATTCCTCAGTGACTCACAGTTTACCCAGGTAACAAGCCTACACATGTATCCCCTGAACCTAAAACAAAAGTTAAAAAATTAAAAATAATTACACTCATAGGAAAGTACAAAGAAATATACAGGGAGGCTCTATGCAAATTTCACCCAGCCTCTCTCAGTGTTTGCAGATACAATTTTTAAAACCACTGATGTTTGTTTTTGAGAATTTATAGAAAACGGCAGGAACGGTACCAACAGACCAAATGATGAACAAATATTTTCAGAATTTTCAAAACTGTTGAGAAGGTAGTTTCTGAAATCTATTCTTTGGTGGTTGTGTAAGAGATGTCTGTTAAATTCTAGAAATGGTTGATCGATTTTTGAATTTTGTACAATGCAGCTATACTAGGAACCAGAATAATCTCACTGTGAACAAGTTGGACCATTTACTTTTTTCAAGAAAATTTCTTGATTGATAAACCAAATTACTCTTTGTCTACATTACATCTGTTTTGTCTCAACATATTTAAAAATCCTTTTATTATATATCTATTGACAAATTGGTTTTAACTGTAGTTTAGTCAGATTAGTTCATAGCAAGATACCAATGAATCAGAATCAAAATGGAAAGCATGTCTAACAGCATGTCACAGGGCTTTGCACAAACTACTGATGACTGAACAAAAATGGAAAATGACTTTGATTTTTGGAAGACTAGGTTGAAACCACCATGATGAATTTTGATTCTTTTAAAAGAACCATACTATAGAACTACAAGTTCTGAGAAATGTGTTTTAATAGTAATAATTGTGAAAATTTTGGAGTTCTAGTTGATATTTCAATATGAATCATAAGTGGGGAAAAAACTGAGTAAGTTTAGACATTATGCATCTATCGCAAGAGAGGATAAAGTCACACTGTAGTTTCCACTGTCAAAACCTACCTGGAATATTGTGATCAACTACAGGTCCCAATTTTAAGAAGGACATTGACAAATCATTACTCACCTAAAGAAAGGTAGAGCCAGGAATGGTGGCTTATGCCTGTAATCTCAGCACTTTGGAAGGCTGAGGTAGGAAGATTTCTTGAGTCCAGATTTTCAAGACCAGTCTGGGCAACAAAGTGAGACACTGTCTCTACAAAATAAATAAAAAAATTAGCCAGGCATGGTGTCATGTGCCTGTAGTCACAGATACTTGGGAGGCTGAGGCGGGAGGATTGCTTGAGCTCAGGAGTTCAAGGGTGCCGTGAGCTATGATCACACTACTGCACTGCAGCCAGGGTGACAGAGCAAGACTCTGGTTCTAAATTTAAAAAAGAGAGACAGAGAGATAGAAAGGTGAGGGTTTTGGATACACTTTTTAAAAAGAAATTGAAGCAGCTGGGTTTATCATAGTTGTCTTCATACATGGGAAGGGCTATCATGTCATAGGTTAGAATAATTCTCTGTGGTCTAAGGTGTAGAAATAGTCCCAAATAAGATGCAATAAATAATCTTAAGTTAATCAAAGAAAATATTTTACAAGCTAGAGACAGAGATATCATATTTTAGAATATCAATTGATTTGAGCATTTGAAACATAAGGGAAAGATGTGGAAGAAATATATGCATTTGGGAATTGGCCTATAGTTTAAATGATACAACTAGAAAGTATGTGTAGATCAGTTGTTCACTTCCCGGGATATATTTCATCCTAGAGTATCTTTAATCAGCTACAGGGAAGCCAAATTTTATTTGTATGTGCAATTCTCCAGGGAGATGATCTCTAATTAATAGTCCCCAGTGTCCTAAAGATCCCATAACCATAAAATTTAAACTTTCCCTACATGTAGTCAGACAAAAAAAAAAAAAAATTGAGCAACAAAAGGGCACTTGAGGTGTACTAACTTTTAAAGTGCAGGTAGAGGAATGAGAAGAAACAATGAGAGAACCGTAAGGACAACTGTGTAAAAATGCAGTGACAGAATTCAATGAAAAGAAATTTAATGGTGAGAGTGACCAGCAGTTTGAATGATTTGGAAAGGTTTCATATGACAAAACTCATAACATGCCTCGAAGAGGTGAGACATACATCTCAAACAAGGAAATGATAGAGGCAAAGCAACAACACAAGAGCTGTCAGGAAGCCAAGTGGAAGACCAATTTAAAATAAATGGTGCAGAAAAAGCTGTGAGGTCAGAAGAAGGAAAGTTTTAGTGGAGAGAGCTGAAGGTTGAAGGAAACCCTTGTACAGATGGTCGAACATAAGCTAGATCTGCGAGTCATTACACTTTTTCTTTTATTCCAATGAAAGGCATTTTTATAGTTAAACTTCTTTCATATTATTCTGTCTTCTGAGTAAAAACACATCCTTCACAGAAGTACCTACATATTTGAAGATGACTATTACGTCTCTCTTGACCTTCTTGCCTCTAATTTTAAGAATTCTCTCCAATGAAGAGCCCCACAGAACTTGATTAGGAATCAGGATTTGATTTGAGAGGATATGAAGGGCCTCTTCCAGATTCTAAGTGAGTTGTATGATGACCCCCTAAAAAGTTTAAAAAATAGCATTTTGCGTCACAGTATTTCATGCAGAAAATATGGGGAAAGGCCAAATGTAAGTCTCTTATGCTTGATCTCTGGCCACAGCAGTGGAAATCCAGAGGAAGGGGCAGACCTGAGAAACACTGGCAAGGAAGGATTGCAGAGCTTGGTCGTGAACACGATGTGTGATGGATGAGATAGCAGAGATTTAACTCTCCTTGACTTTGTGATGGTTTTTAGCAGCCCCAGTGCTCAGACAGGTGCAACTTGGAGTAAAGGCCAGCATTCAGTTGCCACATCTTTTTATTACACAAGCAGTACAGACCCGTAAAAGACAACCATGGAAGGGAATATGAAAACCCACAGAGCAAGGGAGATTAAAAGAACCTTTTGACTGGTTTTTGTTTTCTGGTTTCTGAAATGAAAGTGAAAGTGTCCAAAAGGATCTGAGGTGTCTTTTACAGAGTTTGGTTCAGAAAATCCTCTAAGGATTAGCTTAGGAAGCCCAAGGAACTGTATGTCAATCCTCTGCCCATCCGTTTTTTGTCATTGTTGTTTGTTTGTTTTTTGAGACAAGGTCTCACTCTGCCACCCAGGCTAGTGTGCGGTGTGATCACAGCTCACTGTAGCCTTGACTTTCCAGGCTCAAGCAATACTCCCACTTCAGCCTCCTGAGTAGCTGAGACTATAAGAACACACTATTTTATTTTATTTTTATTATTTCATCTTATTTTAATTTTATTTTATAGAGACAGGGTTTCACCATGTTGCCCAGGCTGGTCTCAAACTCCTGGGCCCAAGCAGTTATCCTGCCTTGGCCTCTCAAAGTGCTGGGATTATAGGTATGAACCATGCCTCTCTGTCCATCTCTGAATGGGAACAGGAGAATACAGAAGTGGGGAAAAAAGGGACACTTCACTCAGAAGAAAGGGCACTAATTACCTGGCACAGGTATCTGAAATGAAATTGACATTTGTTGAGCCTTTACTAGGGATCAGGCACTTAATGTACCTTGTTTACTGTCTTGGTTACTATAGTCTTTTCCTATAGAGAAATAAACAGCCTACCTGTACAGGATGCATCTGTCCTTTCTGAGAGAAAGAATGTCTCAAGCAAAAAAATCATGAGCTTCTAGGGGAAAGGTTAGTTTCAGAATATATTTTGTGCAAAAAGGAGGTTAAGGTTAGACCTTATGACCAAAGCATATTTGTTCGCAGTGGATAGAATCATAAGAGATCCTCTGGTCTCCTGCCTCTAAGAAGATAACGTACTATTGTCATTATGCCACCCTTTTAAAACAAGGCACCCAGGCCCAGGTAGGAGAGCTTGGAACTGAGATGGCAACTTGCTTCCTGCTCTGTGATACCTCCTACCAGATTTCTCCACCCTGCAAGTCTCTGCCAGAGTTTGTAAACCTGGAGGACCAGTGGCATAGTTCTCACCCTGACTTCTACATTTTGCAGGAATGTTGGAATGATTTCCACTGTGAATGCACAAATTACCAACTTACATGCACTAACTTATCTGTCCTCCATATATCTGACCTTTCCCATCCCAGTTGAAAAGACAGGACTACTGTATATCACTACAGTTTCCTCAGAGTCCATGTGGAAGACTCAGTAATGGCAGAGAGTGGGTAAACTACCTTCTCTCAGAGATGTAGCACTTGAAAGAGGTTGCCTGCTTCCAGAGCTTGCTGGAAAATAAATGTAGGTATATCCTTTCATGCTGGGTGGATTTAGCTGCATTCCCCAGGGGACTAATATTTCTTCTGAGGGTTATTTTCTTGAAATCCTTATGAATGTTTGAAAAAGGGCCCCTATAGGGAAAACTACCTCAGTCACATGCACAAGGACCTCTGAATGATGTTGCAATTTCTAGTGTGAATGCTATGTTAATGCAATATCATGGGTGATGATGAAAATGCACCCAAGTCAAGAAATTCAAATTTATGATTTCAGCAACAGTCTTAACTTCTCCCACTCTTGTATACTCAGTGCTTTATGTTATTATAGTTCCAGCAAAATTTATGCCTCAGTGTGCATTGCGAGTGAGTTATGGATACTCTGGGAACGTTAATTTTGCCTTTCCTGACTTCTGTGTGTTCGAAGGGACAAGCTTTCAAAACCGGCCTACAAAATAGCACACCAGACCAGCTGATGCTGTGTACCTCCCTGTGCCTGTGGAATGGGAGTCAGAAGCCCTCATGGCTGGGTCTTCTTTGCATCTGTTCCTAGGTCTATATTTTACAGGAGCATGGCTGGGGTGGGGAATGTCCTGCCTTAGGTGGGCATTCAATCCAGGCAACAAGTATAAGGCAGTGGAAAAGGAAGATCACATGGATTACTTGTTATTTCCTCTTCTTTTTCTTTTTCTTTAAAAACAGAGTCTTGCTCTGTCACCCAGGCTGGAGTGCAGTGGTATGATCATAGCTCACTATAACGTTGAACTCCTGGGCTCTAGTAAGTTGCTGTTATTGATAGCTATCATTTATTGAGTACCTACTCTATGCCAGGAATTATCCTAAATATTTCACTTTTGTATTTCATTTACGTTGCTTTTTATTAGCCATTTGAGGCAGGTTTTATCATCCCAGCACTGAGTGAGATATACAGTCGTAAGTTGCTCAAGGTCACCTGACTAGTAGAGCCAGAATTCAGATCTAGTTCTACTGACCCCACTGTCCATGCTCTATCCGGGGCGTGCCTCTCCAGTCCCAAAGTCCTAAAATGCAATTTCAGCTCAGCACTCACTAGCTGTGTAATCTTCACTAGGCCTTTAACCTTGGTTTCTTCATTGGTGAGACAAAGAACTTGCTGGCATAAGTAGGATCAAGTTTACTTATGACTTTGCTATTTTCATTGGCCTTCTCTGTTAAAGAATTCAAGTCCGTAATGGTTGGTTCAGCCAAAGAGAAAGAGCCAAGTAGGAAAGGTCTATTTATATTTATCATTGGTTACATGCTAATGAGGGTCAGCATTTTTGCCTGTTTTGTTCATATTTGTCCAGTGCCTAGAGGAGTGCTTAGTATAGAGACATTCAGTATTGTTTGTTGATTGAATAAATTATTTTCATGATGCCATCTCTCACCCCACAGCCTCTCTCCTGTTTCCTGTCATCTTGGGCACAGTTGTGTGTTCTGGACATTGCACATTTTCTGTCTTCCTTCAAAAATCGTCTTGCCCAATCACTACAGCAACTTACTTTCTGCTTAGGAACTGACATCCTGCTTCAGAAACAATTTAATGTTTCTACTCTTGGGAATTTGCAAAGCAACATATGTTTTCTGCATACTGTCTCTCAACCCACAGCAATCTGAATAGTGAGACTTCCTGATACTGTGCCAGGCTCTGAGGGATAGATTTTGGAGACAGATATTTGGCACCCCTAAAATTTTAGTAGGCCTAGGTCCAGCCTTGTGCATGTCAGTAGCAGTTGGGCCAAATTCACCGAGTCAGACATTCCTGCCCTCAGGAGACCCCACCACCCCACAAGCTGTGGTTTCTAAGAAGCACTGAAGTTTGTATATCCAGCACCTTTGCAATTGTTAGTAACTTCTTCTGCCTTAAGAAGTTTTCTAAAATGTCTTACCCTTTCTGAAGGAGCTTTTCAGGTTCCAGACATTAATTCTTGTGCTTTTAGGCCCTACAGCCAACAATCAGCCTCAATACCCTTCCAATCATGTCCACATTACCATCCACTAAATTTGGGGCTCTCTGCTGCTTTGTGATGTTGTCATCTTTTTCATGCTCTGCTGGAGCAAATGATCCCCATATCATTATCCTTATGGCAAGGCTTTAAAATTCACTCTTTCTTTTTTTTTTTTTTTTTTTTTTTGTTTATTATACTTTAAGTTCTAGGGTACATGTGCATAACGTGCAGGTTTGTTACATATGTATACTCAAGTATAAAATTCACTCTTTCTAAAATGACTCATTGGCACTCCCATAAACAGTCCATTGCCTCGAACTCATGATGTCTCACTGCACTCTCCATTTCTTAGCAAGGCTGACTTCCTCCCAGAATGCTGTTCTTGTTCCTGATAACTCCTAGACTTCCTCACTCCTCCCCTTCCCAGTTCCCTAAGTATCCTTGCTCAGTTGTTTTCTGACATTAAAAAAGGCAAGGTTATGAAACTAGTGAGAAAGTAACTTGTAGTGGTGAAAACAAGACCTTGAGGTATAAATCACAACTTTGTCACTTAACATCTGGGTAAGAGGGAGCAAGATGTTATTGCTCTCTTAGACCCTGTTTCTCATCTATTGAGTTAGACAACGGTGCCCTTTTTGTGGGGATTGGTCTGTCATTGGTAAATGCCCATTGAATGTTTCTTATTCCTAGTGAATAACAGTCATACTGTAGATTTCCTGGAAGAAGTATTTTATTGACAGTAAAAAAATAAGTAAATAAAAGAGCTGTCAGTCAGATTTTTTTTTAAGGGGAATGAAGGAGGAAGAGACTTCAGGAAGAAATATTGTCACAATTGTGAAAGTTACTGTGTTTAGTAATTTGACTTTCTTTGTAATCAATAAAGTAAAGAAACATAGTTTGGTTTTGCACTGTGTTTGTGAGTGTGTGTGTGAATTTCATTAGAGCTTAAAGTTTCTTTTTCTTCTCAGAAGCAGTAAATTCATTCATCCCTTTCAACAAAATTTTAGAGAATGCCTATTTTGTGTCTTATACTCTGTAAAGTGCTGGGTAATGCAGACTCCCATGCAGGCAAAACAGAAAATCACAATAAATGATTCTAATATGTTGTGACAAATGCCACCACAGTATCTCATAGAGTTCATTTTTGCGGCCTCCTGCTCTTGTTACAGGAAACAGAAGCATTTATGGGAGATGTTCTGAAGGGGATTTCCCCCTGGTTCTTCTCCATGTCAGAAAGGGAGATCTCCTTTGAAGTGTCTCATATTATGGGAAGACAGAGCTATCCAGAAAGCGACTAGCTGAAACTTTAGCAGTTGTAGGGAAAGGAGGGTACTTGGGATTGTTATCCTAATTATTTAAAGAAATCTCAGAAGATTTCAAAAGCCAGGGAGACATGTGCCATGAATATGAGGCCAGCTTTTTGGTTTTTGATTTTTGTTTTCTCCACACATTTGCAGAGATGCAGTAGGGATGGATGATGGGTGGTGTGATGTCACTAGTGGATGATATCAAAAGAAAGAACTCTGGGCCGGGCGCGGTGGCTCAAGCCTGTAATCCCAGCACTTTGGGAGGCCGAGACGGGCGGATCACAAGGTCAGGAGATCGAGACCATCCTGGCTAACACGGTGAAACCCCGTCTCTACTAAAAATACAAAAACTAGCTGGGCGAGGTGGCGGGCGCCTGTAGTCCCAGCTACTCTGGAGGCTGAGGCAGGAGAATGGCCTAACCCCGGGAGGCAGAGCTTGCAGTGAGCTGAGATCCCGCCACTGCACTCCAGTCCAGGCGACAGAGCGAGACTCCGCCTCAAAAAAAAAAAAAAGAACTCTGGGTAATCACCATAGCTAGTCTATCCAGTAAGTCTAAACAAGGATTGTTCGTTAGTTTGTTCTGGTAGCTGAAAGTATCTTTGGAATCTAAGATTCTATATGCACATATGTACATACATGTACCTTTGTGGGGAGTCCTTGTTCCTCAGCTAAATGCTATCTAACAACAAGTTAATTGAAAACAGTCTCAGTATCTAGCTCAATGAATTAAATGGATTCCATGCCACCACCCATCCCCAACACAACACACACACACACACACACACTCTGCAGATACATTCTTTCTTTTTTCTTTTCTTTTCTTTCTTTTTTTCTTTCTTTTCTTTTCTTTTTTTTTTTTTTTTTTGAAGATGAGATCTCCCTCTCTTATAGCTCACTGCAGCCTCAAACTCTTGGGCTCGAGTGATCCTCCTGCTTCAGCCTCCTGAGTGGCTGGGACTACAGGCAAGCGCCACCATGCCCAGCTAATGTTTTACTTTTATTTTGTAGGGACGGGGTATTTCAATGTTGCCCAGGCTGGTCTTGAACTTTTGGACTCAAGAAATCTTCCCACTACAGCCTCCAAAAGCGCTAAGATTACAAGCGTGAGCCACCCACCATGCCTGTCCCAGATACATTCTTATAGCAACCTTTCCTCATTAAATTTTTGGGATAGTCCAAATTCTAAATGTTCTGCTTCATTTTTGGACTTTGTGTCAAACCATGTGTCCTGATTTGGCACTTATAATTATACAATCTTTTCATGAATATTAAATTTCAGTATTTCTTTAAGACATTCAATAGTTTCCTTTTATTTTTTTTAGACGGAGTCTTGCTCTGTTGCCCAGGCTGGAGTGCAGTGGCACGATCTCGGCTCACTACAACCTCCGCCTCCCGGGTTCAAAGGATTCTCCTGTCTCAGCTTACCATGTAGCTGGGATTATAGGCATGTGCCACCACAGCCGACTAATTTTGTATTTTTAGTAGAGACGGGGTTTCTTCATGTTGATCAGGCTGGTCTCGAACTCCTGATCTCAGGTGATCCACATGCCTCGGCCTCCCAAAGTGCTGGGATTACAGGCGTGAGCCACTGGGCCCAGTCCAACAGTTTCTTTAGTGGCATTGCTTTGCTGTCCCAGTAGTCCTGGTTTTCTTTTGTCCTTGGTAGCCCCCATCCCACGTTCAACTCTGCTTTTCGGTATTCCCTTATGAAATACCTCTCCAGGGATTGGTAGTTCTCATCCTGATGTCACCATTTGACCCTAGAGACCTTAAGTAGTGTTAGGGTGAGTAAGGTCAGGAGTATGACAAGACAACACCCTGGAGGTCATCCCAGTTCTGTACTTGTCTCCAGGTACCTTCTCAGGTATGGATTGTGAATAGCCAGGAAGGTAGAGGTTAGCTGTTCCTGAGATCTTAAGTTCTCCCCTCTAATTGTGAATCTTGTTGTGCCACCTTGAGTAAGTTACCCAACTCCTCTGTGGGTTAATACATTTAATTAGACCAGTGACTGGAAAATAGCAGGCACGATATAAGTATCTACTTTTAATATTATTACTGCTACTATCACTACTACAATTTATCAGTATTAGTAGAAGTGCTAAGTATGCAGTGACACAAGCCCTCTTAGAAAGCTATATGAGCACAGGAAAGAAAGAAGAGAGAAAGTAAGAAGGCAACTTTAACAAAGACCAAAGCATTCCTTTTCCCTCCACACTGAACTACAGGTTAATGATGAGGTTATCATGACCCGGTTGGATCGCAGGGACTGTTCCAGCAGCTGACATCTGTTCTAGAACTTATCCTTTTTTCTCCTTGTTTGCCTCTACTTGTATGGCCGCCTTGCCCCGCACCACATTGCTAGCTGTCTCTCTTTACTCTGACTCAGCCAGCAGGCATCCCAAACTCAACACAGGGAAATCCACAGCCAAGCATCACAACTTTATCTCTTGTCTTTGCTTCTCACTCTTTGTGGCACAACCTTCCTTCCAACGCAGTTGTGGGTCTCTATTAACACTTCTGTGGCTTTCTCCTCACCCCATCAACTCCGTAACCAATCACGACACATGAACTGTAATTTAGGCTGGAATCTGAGCTTTGACTTTTAACCAAGAAATTGTGTATTTCTAATTATTGGCCTTTATTTCTACTATCTGAGTATAAAGGACATGTTCACATATTTCCTGTCTATTCAGATGACTGGTAACTTGGGCGATTAAATGTTTTTCAGATTGTTTTATTTTACTTAAACTCTAGCCTCCTTCTCTAACGCTTGAATTATTTTTTTTCAAGGGATCAGCCAATTTGTGTTTGGTTGTCGAGGAAAAAAAGTGTCTGAGAGCGATTAGATGAAGCCAACTTGCTTTCAGAAAATGTAATTTTCTTAAGATACTGGAGCATGATGACTTCCTTTCTTTGACACAAGTATGCCTTATCTAGACCTACTAATGAGATCAACCTAGAAAATGGACGTGCAAAGTGGAGAGTTTGTTTTAAACTTTGACATACACCAGTGGAAAAAAATTCTGAGAAATTTTTAATTAAAAAAAAAATTCAAGCCAGGTACAGTGGTGCATGCCTGTAATCCCAGCTACTCGGGGGGCTGAGACGTGAAGATCACTTGAGGCCATTATTGGAGGCCAGCTTGAGCAACATAGCAAGAACCTTTCTCAAAAAAAAAATTAGGTGGTAACAGAGAGCAATTTAGTAAAAATCATTACATTTAGAATTTTCAAATATGAAAAGAAAAAAAAAGAAAATGCTAGCTAAGGGAAAATAAAAGCAGCTTGCAGTCCACAGTGACTGCCAGTATCAAGCAGGAACTTCGTTGGCCTTGGACAGGGTGTTCTAGATGTCACAGAGTCAGGCAGTCAACAGACAGCTGTCTGATCACTATGACTTTTGCCACAGTCCCTGGTCACAGCAGCTCATAGGAAGGACGTGTGACGAAAATGTGAACATTGTTAGGAATGTAGAAGTTAGAACAGCCAAATGCTAAATGGCAGGTGGACAGACAAAAAAAAAAAAAAAAATGTGCTCTTCTTCTGTTCCAAGGTGCTTAATTTTGGGTAATCCTTTGCTTTTTACTGATCACACACAACCTTCTTCAATTCTAGACACCATTGCATATGGGCACTTATCACTTTTAAATATACTATATATTGTGTCTTACTTATTTTATGTATTTTCTGTTCCTCATCCCCCACTACAATGTAAGCTCAGTTAGAGCAGGGGAGTTTCATCTGTTTTATTTACTCCTATATCTCCCACCCAGAATAGTTAGTGCCTGGCACATAGTAGGTGCTCAATAAATATCTGTTGCGTAAGTATGTGATTTCCTCACAGTTCCACCAACAAAACACTACTCACCTTAAGCTCTAACAGAATACCTAGATGCTAGCCACAATGACCTTTCTTAGAATCATGGATCTTTTGAGCCTAAAGAAACTAGGAGGTTCTGTAGTCCAATCCCTTAATTTTACTGATAAAGAGGCTGAAGTCCAGGGTTTCAGTGGACTGCTCCAGCACATAACAAATGAATCAAATAACCAGGAATAGAAATTGAGACTTCTGGCCCACTGCTCTTTTCCCAAATTACCCTTTTCCCACTAATTTCAGCATAAACCCATTCCCATTGCTGAAATGGCAGTGGCCTCCTCCATCGTAGGAGCATAACCCTTGGGAGTTCTCTTGGGTGAAGAACTCCATGATGCTGAGCCTGCTCTGGGATCCTTTTGGTGGCTTATATGTTTTCCCAGTCTAAGAGAATGGATTTCACGTGTTTGAAAGCTTTCATTCTACCTTCGAGTCTTCAGACACACAGATTCTCCTCTCCTTCCCTCCATCAGACTCTAGCTCAAGCTCTACTCATCCCATGAAATTTTCCCCCTTGAATTCAGCCCATATTGATGTCACGTTCCTCTGCTTTGCTGTAGTTGTAATAGGATGATAAATCTAAATGCCTGTAGAGGCCAATTGAGTCAAGTAAATAAAGAAAACTGCCCAGGGTGAGAAATGAAGGCCCAGGATCACTAGATCATTCCACTTTCAAAGAAGCTAGAGCTTCCCAGAGTTAAGTTCCCAGAGTCACTGGTCTCTTAAGCTTTTTGCTCCTTCCTTTCAGGAATTCAAAGGAAGAGTGTGGTCTCCAGGGGCATTCCCAGCCCTACCATCTCCCCTCTGGGTGCCCTCCTTCACTGGGGTTCACTCTGTAGACTTTAATCACCTCACCACCAAAGTGATTCCCTCACAATGTGAACCTCAGCGTGAGGTGAACAGAGAGGACTCCCTGCTCCTCCTCTTTCAGACCCAGGAGCTGTCTTTAGCCCCCTTCTGAAGACCACCCTTTTCCTGTGTTTCCATCTAGGCTTCAGTCAAATAAGCATTCCTAAATCCCTTAGAGATGAGGGCTCTTCTCCTTTCTGGGTCCAGGGCTACATCATTTAGCCTTCAGGTTTGAATTGCTGTTCCTTTAGCCTCACTTCTCACCAATTGCACTGTTTCCCCTGGAGATGACTTTGAGGACATCCTGGAGGAGCCATGCTGGGGTGTCAGCCTGCCACCCTCCCCTGGGCAGTTACCCTGCCTGCCTTCTTAACCTCGCCTTGGACTTTCCTGTTTTCTCTTCCTTTCATTCATCTTTGCAAGAGATGATTCTTTTAGCACCCTGACTCTGGATCAAATTGTCCTCTATCTCCTGAAGCTTCTCTTCATTTGAGGGGAAAAGCCACTTTTGACTTTTGTTGCTCATTGCAATTTGAAAACTGAGCTAACGATTTCTACTTCTTTGAATTCTGAATGTTCTTCTAAGGGATGCAAATAACCATCAACATGTAAAAAAAAGGCTGCCTCTATCTTTCTCTGAGTTCTTCTTCTCTAATCACTGAGAGAACTATAGGATACACACAGTCATCTTTTAAAAACCCACCTCTTGGGTAGTCTCTTGACCTCCCAGTCCCTTTGTAGGATCATCTCTGCTGAAGCCTGTCCCTAGCATAGACATGCTGTTCTTGCTTTAGAGTCTGAAATGTGTGCATCTCTTTTCCTTGACTCAGAAGAAATGAGTTTAAGAGATACATATTGTTTTAATCAAAAATTGTTTTTCATTTACCCGTAATACAAATAGTTTCAAACTATCCTCCTTTCTCTTCTTTCCTGGGACAAACATCACTTATTCCAGCAAGCAGGAAAGATGTTTTATGGCTGCAATGACGCACATTTTATCAAGCTGTCAACTAAAATTTGTGAATTATTTGTATAGAGTATTTTGGTGTTGATGTCTGGGGGCAAGGTCAGGTCAGGATTGCTAAAGACGAGACTAGGAGACTTAATTAACCAGATTGTGAAGATTCTTGAATACCATATAAAAGGGTCTGGAATTTAATCTAGAGAAAAGACATAAATTTAGGTAAGAGTGCTAGGTTTTAGAATAAAATAACTGTGATGGCAGGAAGGAAGATGAGTTTTAAAGACAGAAACGAGGATTAGGAAGACCAGCCATGATATGGATACAGAAAATAGTGACAGATTCAAGGGAAAGAATTGGCAGGATCTGAGGTAGGTGAGGAAAAGGGAGGGATTCTATTTGGTGGGGATGGGGGGATTTCAGATACAAAGAGAAAGATGGATAATTTGAGAGCAGGATGGTTGCTCTAAAGCGAAACTTGCAGATGGTTCTAAAGCCGTCTCTGCAGTAGGCTATTTCTTCAGAGGTCTAGTGGAGTTCTCACCACCAAGAGAACAAATGAAAAGTGTTGGTGACTGAGGCCACCTCCTTTTCCCCGCTTTGTAAAACAGGAGGAATATAAGGGTGCTTCATGGGATAACTGTTCACAAAGCTACCTAAACTCTGGTTAGAAACACAAAGAAATGATAAATGTTTGAGATGATGGATATGCTAATTATCCTGATTTGATAGCTATACATTATACATATCACAACATCACTGTGTACTCCATATATATCTGTAATTTTATGTGTCAATTAAACATCTTTTAAAATCTAAATGTTAATTAGAGTCTTTTGGAAATTTCACTACTGGCATTAAAAATCAGAGCCTTTGCCGCTGAAATTTATGTTCTCCACTGGTAACCTAGGAATTCAAGTGCTGTTCAAGTTTTCAAAAACAAGCACGAAGCATTAAGAAAAATGCAATTGTCAACTGAAGAAAGTAACATAGAAAGTACATACAACTCCCTATGACCAGCCTGAGGTAGAGTCAGACCCTGGACAAACCCACAGCAAACTTCATAAATTTAAAAATAATTTTCTAAGTGTTTACAAATCCACTGTAGTATGATCTTTTTTAAAAAGGAAAGGTCATTGTATCCCCCTATTATCTAATGCTATCGATCATCTAATAGATACTCTTAAGGAAAAACATCTGTTAATACACCTGAGCATTCTTCATTGTACCCTAAACACATGAAAATTCCCTTTCCTAAGTAATTGACCTTCATTATCATTGTGACGTTGTTCTTTTTCTGGGAACCAGGCTCTCCGATTGGGATTCCCAAATGGGCTAACCTTAGTCCCTGTGGTTCCTTCCCTTGGCCAAGTTTTTGTTTGTTTTGTTTTGTTTTGTTTTGCTTCCAGGACTCTCCACCATCCCATTCATGTACTCCTCCCAGTAGGGGGTTAGTGCCCACACCCAGCCTGCAAACCTGAAGATTTAATATGCACAGTGTTGCTATTTCACCTTCATTTTTGGAGGCTATGGGATTTTAGAGTCATAGCTTTTCTCTTTCAACACTCTAAAGGTGTTCTATTTCTCTTTTCTGGTTTGCAGTGTTTCTGATGAGGTCTGCAGTTTCCCTTATTTGTTTCATTGTATTATTTATTATTGTAAAGTTTATTCTTTCCTCTGGCTGTTTGTAAGATTTTATTTTATCTTCTGTTTCTAGCAATTTTATTATGATGTATATTTATGTGGTTACTTTTCTGGGGAGTTTGCCAAGCTTCTTAGATCTGTTAGTTTATAGTTTTCAAAAGTGTCAAACAATTTGGCCATTAGTTCTTCAATTTTTTTTTCTTCTTCCACCTTGTTTTGTACTTTAGTAATATATATGTTAGACTAATTATTATTGTTCTATGGGTCACTGGCTCTGTATTTATTTTTTTCAGTCTTTTTAAATATCTATTCCTTAGTTTGTATAGCTTCTAGTGCTCTATCTTTAAATTTACTAATTTTCTCTTTTACGGTATCTAATCTGATAATTCTGTCTAGTATGCTGATAATTCTATCCATGAAATTTTTATTTTCATAATTTTTAGCTGTAAAAGTTCTATTTTATTCTTTTACAATCTTCTATTTCTCTCATTAGTTTCATGGTTATTCCTCTAAATCTGTTAACATATTTTTGAAAGCAATTATAAAGTCTACTAAATTGATCATATCTGTTATTTCTGGATCTATTTCTGCCATGGATATTTCTCCAGGTTATACTGAACATTTTTTCTTTACATACGTCAATGTGTTTGTTTGGATGTTGAATATTAAATTATTAGGTCTGGATTTTGTTGTCTTTTTTTTTAAAGAATGTTGAATAATTTTGTTTTGGCAGATAATTAAGTAATGTGCAAATCAAATTGGTCCTCTCAAGTCTACTTTTAAAATCTTGTTAGGGTGGATCTAGAGAAGACTTTACCCTAGAATTGGTTCAGCCCTAATACTAAGACATGATTCTTCTGGAGTCTCTCCTGAATATCTGGGTTTTTAATGTCTCCCAGCCCCATGGAAGCTCTAGGAATTTGTCAGATTAAAACTCTCCAGTAGTTTTGGCATACTATGTATAACAGTTTCACCCACACATGTCCAGTGTACTACGCCATCAGGTCAAGTGGACTTAGATGCAGATTTCTGAAGTTCTACTTCTGTATAGGTTTCTCCCCTCATGTACTCTGCCATCTGAATTCCAACCTCCTTTGCCTCCCCTAATTTCAGCATCTGTATTTTAAGTTAAATACAGAGACCTTCCTGCTTTACTTGAATTTCATTCCTTTTCCCATGATCTGGACATGTTTCTAGGTAGAAATCCAGGGCCACTGCAGGGCTTACTGCATTTACCTTTTCTCATGGATCACAGTCTTGAACTTCTTTCTGTCAAAGATCTAAAAACAGCTATTTCATACTGTTTTTTAATATTTTATTTATGATGCAAAGGCAAATTCAGTAGAAGTTACTCTGATATGGCCAGAAGTGGAAATCTTATCTGCATAATGTATTAAAATTCAAGATTTACATAAAAATCCAGATATATATGTATATATATATCTTTGAAAAATAGAAAGATCTAAACAGTTCTACCTTTAATGAAATTTATTGACTGAAGTTGATTTGCAAGTGTCCACTTTTTGTTGAATATGCATGCCCAAGTTTTCTCATTTCCACCAAAATAATGTCACTCATTTTGTCTGCTGCATTTATTCTATAACTACAACCTCAGGTTTATTCTACTATAAAGTAATACTAGTGAGTATTTTTGATCAAATAATGACAATCTTGGCAATGCACATAAAAAAGCAAAACTTTAAAATGATAGCATTTTATATAATACTCCAAAAAATATACCATCAAGCGTTACAGGAATATGCAAGATATTATGGTGGAACAAAGATAGCAGTGAAACACATTTTACATTGAATAATAATTTTTAAGTATTTTGAGATGGCAATGTTGAAGAGGAAGCTATCTAGCTACTTGTTTACCTGTAAGATAAATATGGTGAAAAGAAATTGTTGGAAGATGCTTACTAATGCATGGTTGTTAGCATATTGTTCTCAAAATGGCATTGATGACGATCATTGATGATGATCAGTTTGGCTGTTTTCATCCAAATCCTGTCCTATCCTCTTTACTGAATCTGGATGTCTGGTTTTTGCAGCCCCATTAGCCTTCCAGATCCTTAGACTTAAACCTGCAGTCAAAAAAATTTTTTTTCTCCTTCCTCCTAAGCCTTCCTATCCAGTAAATTGACAAGGTTACTGACTTGAGGCTGGATGCTGTGGTTCACACCTGTAATCCCAGAACTTTGTTAGGCTGAGGTGGGCAGATCACTTGAGGACAGGCGTTTGAGACCAGCCAGACCAACATGGTGAAACCCCGTTTCTACTAAAAATACAAAAATTAGCTGGGTGCAGTTGTGAGCACCCATAGTCCCAGCTCCCCGGGAGGCTGAGGCATGAGAATTACTTGAACCCAAGAGGCAGAGGTTGCAGTGAGTCGAGATCACACCACTGTACTCCAGCCTGGGTGACAGAGGTAGACTCCATTTCAAAACAAACAAACAAACAAAATTACTGACTTTACCTTCATAGTTTCTCTCCTATCTCTTCCTACTCTTTGTATTACTGATGTCTTTATCTTTGCTCAGTCTGTTTCCCCAGCTAGTTTCCACAATAAATATTGGCAAATATTAATCAGATCACATTTCTTCCCTGGGTACAAACCTTCTGTGTTTCCTCACGGTTTATAGAATGAACTAAAAACTTCCTAGTCTTTCAAGGTCCACCACAATCTAGCCACAGACTTGCTCTCATCTCATTTCTTACTATTCCCATTTATGTATATTACCTCTAAGATATCAAGAAATGTTACTTAGAGCTGAAATAAATATGTATCCTAAAAAGGCCTCAAATCTTTCAAATTCCTCCTCACTTTGTCCATGCCATTGCCTCTGTTTGATGTGTTTATACCAGTATTTTGTGTGTCCAAACTCTACTGTTGCTCAAAATTCAGCTCAGTTACTAACCAGTATATATCTTCCCCATTTCCCCCATTTTAAAGCTTTTCCTGTGACTGTTTAGCACAGTCAGTTGTTTAACAACTTTAGCAATTTATCTATTGGTATTGAGTTGCAACTTATCACTTATTACCTTGTATTATTGTTATTTGCATACACATGTATTCTTATATGGCTTGATAATGTATTATGTACCTGAAGGCAGGATTCAAGTTCATTATTCTGTCCTTTACATCCCCTTGCATGGTACCTTGTTGGTCCTTGATAAATATTAACAGGATGAATGCTTCTCTGAGTTCTGTGATGCAGTCTTCTAAGACTATCACTTTCACTGCAAGTAAATATATTGGTTACCAGAATAATCATATACATTTAGTATTTTTTCCTTCCATTTACTTTTTAATATTCACATATATTCACATTTATTATGGTAAGATTGAAATCTGACACTGTCCTCAGTACAATTTTGTGTTTTATAAGGGGTCTGATTTGATAAAAGAAGGAAGAGAAACCAAAGATCTGAAACCCACAGGCTCTTTTCTTAATCATGAATCTTGGCAGTGAGAGTTGCAATATGTTGCCACCTATTAATTAAATCTGTACTCTGGTGAATTGGCCAAGAGAGAGAACATTAAAAAAAAAAAAAAAGAACCAAGAAGGATGAGGAGGATAATAAGTCTAGGAAACCACTTGGGTAATCAGAAACTTTCATGTAGAAATACCCTGGCCATACCTTTTTCCCAGGGGCTGTGAGAAAACTGCAGGGAGGTCTGAAGGCCAAGAAAGAACCTAAAGTTTTGGCTGGTAAGTCACCAGTAAAATATTACATAGCGTCATAACATGTTAATAAATAACATTGAACCAAAAGTAAGAGCCAATTATGAGCTTAATCAGAATCAGAGTGTAAGATATGGATGAAATTTTAGAGATCATCTAGATTTTAGAACATTGCTAATCATTACTGAATAACAGATCTCTTGGAACATCCGTTGACAGCTATGAACCCTGCCTTTAGGAAAATGTACATAAAAACAAAATTAGTCTTAGGTTGAGATCTTTTGATTCAGAGCATATTTCACCATTAAAGGCATGAAAAACACATTTCGGGAAGAGCTGGCAATCTGCTCAAGATCACATAGGAAGTTAGTGACAGGGAGGTAGTGTCTCTAAAAAGTGCCTACAGAACTCAAGCCCCAGTCTTGGGTTTCATCCAACACATTTTCTCTCATGTGTAGTAGTGTTCCATGCATAAAGTAATCAATTTTATTTGAGTAAAACTTGCTTAGTTTTTGCTTTCTAGAAGGCAAACCAAAATAAAAATGTAATGTCTTTTGTGTTAGGCACTGTACTGGGTCCTTCTACATGTACCATTTTACTACTCCAACAGCCATAAATAATATTATTCTTATTTCACAATAAGGAAATGAATATTAAGAGAGATTAAGCTGACTTTCCCAAATCAATACAGATACTATAAAATAGGGTTCAGATATGAATCCATAGCTCTACCTCAATGTTGGTGGTTTTTTTTTTTTTTCTATGCCTCCTTACCTTTCACTCTGCTATGTTGATTCTCTGGGAAGGCTTCTTTTGATCTGGCAAATGAAATAAGGCTGACTGATATGACTACAATAGCAATGATTGCATACATTTAAATAAATAAGAACTTTATATAGAAAACCCACCAACAGACCTGTTTGAGAATGTCTGTATACCTTCTCTGGCACAATTTTTCCAGTTATTATTCTAGCTAAGTGTACTCATTTCTTTCCTCCCTGTTTAAAACATTACCCACAACTGACCACACAGCTGGTAGAACTGTTTTGGAGAGCCACCCATTAATATGTACCAAAAGCTTTAAAATTTTGCCTGCATTCTGTCCTGAGAATTCTACTTCCATTAATTTATCCTAAGGAAATCATTGACCAACAAATGTATGAAGATGTATGTCTAAAATAGTTTATTATGACTTAAAAATTATAATATGAAACAAACTAAGGATCTAGAAATAGAAAAGTATGGCATATTCATACAATGTAAAATATGCAGCCATTAGAAGTGATGCTGTAGATATATGTTTATTGGAATGTAAATATTCTCATGGTATAATTTCATAGCTAAGGGTTGCATTGTACTTGAATTATTGTTTTTAAACTCTATTACATGACCACGTATTATTGACCTATTATTGGTACATATATACATTGTTTCCATTTTTTAATGTACTATAATGATCTTCATGTGGGATCTAGGCAGTAACTCTACCTGGGTTATTTCTTTTCCAAATACCTTTTCTTCTAAAGGAAAGGGTCTCTATGCCTTTACTTTTGTCTTACGGGAATTTCCCTACGTGGCAATTTACATTCTATTCACACTATTGATAATGGTAAAACCTTATCATCTAGGTCAGTCAGATTTAGCACTTGAAAGATAAAGGAGAGATTATGAAACTTAGAAACTCTCTTCCCCACTCAACAAACCTTGGCTTTCAAGACAATTTCTTTGCTGTGGAATCAAAAATTCTATTTTTGAAGTAGAAATCTGAATATTGGCTCTTTCTCTTTGAGCTTCTGCTTTAAAATCTTAATTTGTCCCCAGATCAATGGAGGGCTCCAGATGAATAGGTTACAAAGATATGGGAAAATATAAAAGTATATTTATTTGTATTTAAAAAATATTAACCCCATTAATCATTAACTTTATTGTTTAATTTGAAAGGGAGAAGGATCTTTATAATGAACTTTTCTGTACAAGAACATGCTATATCTTTTAAATTAGTTAGGTCTTCTTATATATCCAAAAATATGTTATGATTTTCTTCACAAACATCTTATACATTTATTATCACATTTATTCCTAGGTAACTCAGAGTGGTGGTTGCTGTTATAAGTGTGATCTTTTCCTTCTCCATTTTATTTTCAAATTATTGACAGTGTTTTGGAATGTAATTTATTTTTTAAGTTCATCTTGCACATAGCTACCTTGTTGAAATCTTTCATTTATTTTTTTGTTTGCTTGTTTTTGAGACAAAACAAACAGGGTCTCTTTCTGTTGCCCAGGTTGGAATGCAGTGAAGGGATCATGGCTGACTGCAGCCACGACCTTCTGGGCTCGGGTGATCCTCCCACATCAGCCTCCCAAGCAGCTGGGACTACAGGTGCACACCACCACAACCAGTTAACTTTTTGCATTTTTTTGTAGAGAATAGATTTCACCACGTTGTCCAGGCTGATCTAGAACTCCTGGGCTCCAGCGTTCTACCAGCCTCAGCCTCCCAAAGTATTGGGATTACAGGTGTGAGCCACCACTCCTGGCTGAAATATTTTATCTTTTCCAATTTTTTTCTTAGATGTTGTGAGTGATTCTTCTCTTGTATGCCCTAGATAGACAATAGTGACTATATTATCTCTTTCTTTTGAAATTCCACTTATTTCTCATTGTATGTTTTACATTAGTTAGAACCTTAGGGAAAATAAGAAAGTGTTAAAGTGTAGCTGCGATATAGGATAACTATATCACTTTTTTAAGCTTAAAAAAAAACCCTTTACTATAAATGTCTAATAGTTTACCATTAAGTATCATGTTTCTGTTAGTTATCCAACCACGCTATGGGATTTTCTTTCTGTTCCAAGTGACTAGGAATTTTAATTTTAAAAAGAATCAGAAATGGGTGATATCTATCATTAAGATGATCATGTTTTTTATCCTTTAGTTGTTGGTCTATTGAATTACATGGATGGATTTCCCAACATTGAAACCTTCTTATATTCCTCAGTAAACCCTAATTGGTCACAGTATATTATTAGATTTAACTTGTGAATACTTTGGTATTTTGTATCATAGTGTTTGCTAGCAAGACTAGCCTATAGTTGGGAAGATGTCCATCAATTTCTAGGCTTTGGAATAGTTTATATAACATAAGAATTATATTCTCCTGGATATTTTGGTACAATATAATGCCAAGGGAGAAAAGCAATTTATCAACCATTATGTATAATATGATCCATTCTTGAAAATACAAATACACATATGACAAAATCTGGGTGAATATATCAAAGGTTAATAATATTTCTGAGAAGCCTCATTATTGTTGTTTTTTCTTGCTTTTTCTCAACTATAATTTTTAGTTTGTCTACAGTGGATGCAGACATTCTGGGGGAAAAATAGGAGGGCCAAATGTTATATGGGGCAGAAACATAAAAAGCATGGTAGTTAGAAGCCACTGATTCAGGGAATATGCTCTGAGCTCTCCAAACAAGAGCATCTTGCACTGAAGATTTCTGTGCCAAACTCTCCTGCTCCCAGACAACAGATCCCTGTTTCCAGAACCTGCACCCCATATCTATACTCACCTCCAAAATTTGACCTGGCTCATGCTAGTCTGACCCTTTTGTAGACCTTCTGATACCAGTCTCTTTATAGATACTGCATTTTTTTCTGATGTTTGGGCTTCTTTTGGCTATGGCAGTGCCCCCTGTATCCACTGTCCTCTCATGGCTTCATTCATGTGGTCATAACTCATCTCACTGCCTCTTGGTTGGCAGCTGACACTTGATTTGGTAAAGAAAACAGTGTGAGAGTGTCTGAGTCTCCTTTCTTTAGCTTTATATCAAGCTGTTTCCCAGATATATACTTTGCTTCATCTGCATTAAAAAAAAGAAAATGAGGAATCATGGCTACTAACTGAAATTTACTTTTATTTTTTGACTTGAAAGCAAAAAAGTGAGTTTCCCAAGTGAGTCTATCAATACTGGATTAAGTACTATAGTTTCAGAGCTCTTATCTGTGGTCTGTCCAAAGTTTTATACTTCAGAGTTAGGATTCTCAGCAGATTTTCTAGTCATTCAGAAATAACCCAGGGCAGCAAATACGATCCGCTTTAACAGGGTGAACTAGTTTAGGCCACAGTACATTGCAGCCTGGGGAATCCTGCTCACCTTTTCTATCCCTCTCTTTATGGTCTACGGATACCGCATGGTGAATATTCTCAGAATTGCCAAGTCTGCAAACACACTGCCACTTAAGCAGTCTCCTTGGTCAGAATGATGCTTTCTCCCATATCTTCTCAGAGGGCTGATAGAGGTGCCCCCCTGGGGTTATGAAAATTAAGTCTTCCCTTCTTTCTAGTCATTTGACATGAGGCAATTTTAGCCTCTGTATGTCACGTTTAAGGGGCCTTCCTCTGAAATCTGAAAAAATTGTTTCCAATGGTTAGGATGTTGCAGTTTCTTACCATGTTTCAAACAAAGTTCTTCCCACGCGGATCATCAGCCTCACCTTTGTGGGATTTCAAATTGAGTGACAATGCGGTATAGCAGTTAAGAAAATTGACTCTAGAATGGATTACCTGGGTTCAAAATGGCCACCACAACTTTAACTGCGTCTACTTGACCAAATTAATTTTTCTTTTTTCACCCTTCTTTCTCAATCTGTAAAATTGGAGAAAATAATAGTGCCTACTTTATTATGTTGCTGGGAAATGTAAATGAGAAAAATTTTAAGAAGTTCTAAGCAGAGTGTCTGGCTTGTGGCAATTTGTCAGTAAGTGCGATCTATTCTTATTTTCATCAAGTGAAAGTGTACTCAAGGCAATGTTCAGAAACACTGGCTCCTGGCACAGGAGTCATGCCCCAACCTCACTGCTCTCATTGTGCAAACACACCTTCCCTGTCCATTGCAGATTTCCATACCTGCTCCACAGGCTCACAGTTTTGCTCTCCATAGCATCAACTGAGAATCTGAAAACAAAACATCCTGTTCTCATAGTTTTTCAAAGTCTTCATCTTCGGTGACCTTCTCTTTCACTCATGCCTTGCCGTCCGCACTCATAATCGCACTCCAGCCCTCATCATCACTAGGAGCTGTGTCATCTTTTAATTTGTTAATTGATGCTCACTTCCTAACACAACATCCACCCTTCCTCTTCACTTTCTAAAGTGTCCTCACCTCCACAGGACTTGGACCTCATCCAATGCTGCCTAATGCCCTCTCCCTATCATTTTCAGTCACTGAGTTCCTTCTATTCTTCTCCTGTCTCCGTATTCAGCTAGATTTCATGATCTTCCATTATGGTCCTGCTCTTGTCCAGTTCATGTTCCATTGTACCTCCTTCCAAAAATGCCAGCTCTTGGGTAAATCCAACCTCCAGTACTCAGTGCTCAGGACACCTTTATGAAAATAAGGGGGAAATAAGCTGAGATAAGTAGGTAGAACAAGAGAAAAGAAAAATCTCTGCTTAAGAGGGAAAGTATTCCAGATGATCTTGTTATGGGATTTTCATACACACACACACACATACACACACACACATTCTAGCAATCTAACATGACAGCCTTAAATTGCTGACTCATAGTATTACTTAGAAATGAATTTGAACTTTGGAAAATTGCAGAGTTCAGTTTGTAATTTTCCAAACCTCTTGATCTCAAATTCAGAATGTAAATTTTATAAGATTAGACTTCAAAAGACTTCACTGTATTATAGTACTTTACAATTATTGGGAGGTGGAAAGGGCTATATCATGTCTTCTGTAATCATATATTTGGTCCTTTTCAAATATTCCAAAAAAACATTTGAAAATGTAGTGTGTGTGTGTGTGTGTGTGTGTGTGTGTGTAGTTTGTATTAGGGAAGAAGTTAGAATACACCTTATGAGGGAAAAAGAAACAAAAAACACAAATAAATTTAGAGCAACAAATCATATCGATTGTTCATTATGTGCCATGTCTAATAGTCTCACTATATTTTAAAAAGAACTAGTTCCGGCTTTAAAAAAAAAATAAGGAATAAGGCTCAAGTTTTTTTTCTCCCCATATAAGCTTGTTTTCTAAACTCAACTCATGTATTTTTTTAAAAGACACTTTTCACACACTGGATAAATGCCTCATTCTGCACTGCGTGGTGAAATGAGGGCAGGTCAGGAGGAGAGTTATGTCTGGCAGAACTCAAATCAATCCACCTGCCTCTGTTAAGAACTTTTATTATCCATGAAATTTATCTTTGGCACTCTTTTGTAAATAAACTTTCCATCTCTGCTTGCATCAGAAATGAAAAGACTGAAACCATATTCTTTGCCAGCTTTTTACTTTTTATGAAAACAGTTAGTACGTTTTACAAGAAAATTTAATTTGCAATGGTGTCTTCACTGCAAGCAGAGAGAGTGAAGGAGATGAAGGAAGATAAAGGAGAAGAAATGAGGGTCAAGGGGGAACAGTTGGCAGAATAGCATCTACAGTGTGCCCAGCATCCTACTCAGAGCTTTAGCGAGTGTGAAAGCAAGAAAGTAAGATGTGGCCAGGCACGGTGGCTCACACCTGTAATCCCAGCACTTTGGGAGGCTGAGGTGGGTGGATCACCTGAGGTCAGCAGTTCAAGACTGACCTGGTCAATGTGGCTGAAACCGCTTCTCTACTAAAAACACAAAAATTAGCCAGGCATCTTGGCATGTGCTTGTAATCCCAGCTATGCAGGAGGCTGAGGCAGGAGCGTTGCTTGAACCTGGGAGGCGGAGATTGCAGTGCGCCAAGATGGTGTCATTAGATTCCAGCCTGGGTGGCAGAGCAAAACTTCATCTGGGAAAAAAAAAAAAAAAGGAAGTAAGGTGCTTCCCCACCTGACAGATGACATGTAGTCATCACACACAGGTAGGCAATGAAGGTCACACCTCTGATGATTCTTTTTTTCTTTATTGTGAATCCACCCTGCCCCAGTCTCCTGCATATCCGGTCATTCAAGTGCACAAATAGGAAAATAGAACATTAGAGAGTGAAAAGATCTTAGAGCTTCCCCTGCTCCTAACTTTATGTTATATACAGATAAAGAACCTGAGGCTCAGGGATGGGACGCTTCAAGGACACAAAGTTGTTGACATTGCTGATTTGAACTAAAGCCTCTGACTTCTCTCCAAACTTTCTGATGGAGCATGAAAGCAAGAAATTATGAAGTAAAAAGTATTCTTTGTAAGAAAATATATATATTCGATTCTTCTAATAGATCAGGGCCAGTAAACTGGGGCCTCCGGACCACATCTGGCCTGATGTTTTTGGTGGTTTGTTAGATCACGGTCACATTCATAGAGTTCTTCTGTATTGACGATGGCTGCTTTCATGCTATATCATAATTACAATGTAATTGCAATGTAATGACGACAGCCTGTGTAGCTGCAAAGGTTACAATATTTGCTACTTGTCCCTCTGTAGAAAAACATATTTGCTGACCCTTGACCTAGCTTACTACTTTGTGAGACCAGGGAATATCACTGCTTTGTCCACCGCTGTATTCCTAGCATCTAGCTTGATAGGTCTTCAAAACTTTGTTGAATAAGAAATTGATAAATGAGATCAACTCAAATATCCAAGTGAAAATTTGTAGCAGGGAGTTGGATAAACAATGGAGAACTTTAAAGTGATCTGAGTGAACAGATAAGTTTTAGAGGCTTTCAAGATTTTGCAGTTTGAATTAATTTCTGCCCAAGTGCCATGTTTATGCAGAGTAAAGGTAAGACTGGTACCTCCTATCTGACTTAATTCTCCACTGTCCTTTATGACGGTCTTAGGTGTTGCTTGCCAAATATTCAAATTGTTCCCATTTGGGGCTGGGCCATGTGGCTAGTTTTAGCAGATGAGTTTAAGTGGAAGTTGACATATATCATTTTCAAGCAGAGCAGTTCATTGGTAAGACCCTCCAGAGTTCTGTGTTTTAGTAACAGTTACCAAAAATGCTACCAATAGTGACCAATCTATCAACCTGGGCCCCTGATGCAGAAATGGGCAAGAAGGATGGAGGCCGCAGCTGAATCTCAATGACATGTAGTATAAACCACAGATAATATTCCTTCCATATTTATTTGTATGCTAATTTTTCAAGAAAGCAAATGTCACCTCCCACCTAAATACAAATCCCTTGACACCATCCAAAATCATGCTTATCACTCATTGAATTCCTCAAAACACCTTTTAACTTGATTTGAATGGATCACAGAGTTGATACATTATTTATTCAGTCTGTCAATAAGTCTTTAATGATGCCTACTATGTGTATGGAAGAGACTGGCTAGTTGTTAATCTAACCTTTTTCCTTTTCCTCCTGGACATATAGTCAGACCACATTTCTCAGTCTCTTATATAGATACATGTAATCTTGTGACTGACTTCCAGCCAATGAAATGTGGGTAGAGTAATTCTGAATGAGTTCTCTCCTGGCACGTAAAAATATCCTGCTTTGACTCCCACTTTCTTTCTTTCCTTATCTATTGATTTCCTTGTGATGATAGCAGAGCGTCTATCAGACTAAGTTTCTGAAGGACTGTGTGGAGTAGAATCTCCAGTCCTTTCACATCCACCTAGCATTTGGACTTGACTTGAATGAGAAATAAAGCTTTTATTGTGGTATGCCATTGAGAGTTAAGGTTTTAACTTTACAGCTGTTAGCATTATCTTAACTAAGAACGCAATCTGGGAGTGAGGGATTACAACTTTTAACATATGGTCAGGAAGTTCTCATTGAGAAGGTGACATTTGATGAACTTGTAAGAGCAGAGGGGGAAGCCATGTAAACATGTGGAGAAAGAATGGTCTAGGTGGAGGGAACAGTGTGTGCAAAGTCCCTGAGGCAAAAGCATGCCTGGCATGGTCAAGGATAGCACTCAGCTCAGTGTGATTTAAACAAAGGATGGTGGATGAAATAAATGAGAGCAGAAAGATGTTGCCAGATTTTACGGGGCTTGGCAACTTTATAATACAATTCTAGGCACTGAACCTAGGCTTGTACCTTATATGCCCAAAGGACTTTTTTTTTTTTTTTTTTTTTTTGATGGAGTCTCACTTTGTTACCCAGGCTGGAGTGCAGTGGCATGATCTTAGCTCTCTGCAACCTCCGCCTCCCAGGTTCAAGTGATTCTCCTGTCTTAGCCTCCTGAGTAGCTGGGATTACAGGCATGTACCACCATACCCAGCTAATTTTTGTATTTTTAGTAGAGATGAGGTTTCACCATGTTGGCCAGGCTGGTCTCGAACTTCTGACCTCAGGTGATCCACCCACCTCAGCCTCCCAAAGTGCTCAGATTACAGGCGTGAGCCACCGTGACTGGCCCCATTGTGCTCTTTTTTCAAGCCCATGCTAAATCATATGACTGCATCTGAACGTCTTGTACTAAATGATAGTATAAATGAACTATCCTTGCTATAATTTTATGGACACACTTTAAAGCTTCATACTCCATTTTAACTTTCTTTTGCAAGTATAGCAAAACTCTGTGCTCATACAGACTCAGAGAAAGGAGTTCATACAACTAACTATTTCCTATAAATCAGTATATAGGCACAACTAAATCATGACTTTTCCTACAAGAAGGGAGAAAAACTTAAAATCACTTCATACCTCAGACAGACTCCAGGATGTTAGTGATTGCTGTCAGTGCAATGGGAGGTCAATATGAGATTTGCCAAATATTTCATTCCACTCTGGAGTTTGTCTTAACAATTGTCTTTTCAGGTGAGTTTAAAGTAAAAAAGATAACTGAATGCCTGTTCTTCTATTCCCTGAATTTAATTAAGTCAAGAAGCTTACTGGACATGGCCATTAGTATTAGTTTTCTGTCATCTTAATATCTAAATAGCATAAAATTAAGTAGTTTACTGTAGCTAGAAAATGACCAGTAGTAGAAAAATGAATGAGCAAATACTGCAAACAGAAAATTTATAAAAGGAGAAAGTAAAATGCCTAGTATGTAGCTCAAAAATATTTAATTGGCACAGTAATAAAAACTGCAGGGATGTATACCTTTTCAAAAATGTATCAATTTGGTAAACTTAAATAAATCATAATGACTCTTTTCGACAAACATAGAAAAATTGCTGTCTCATACAATAGTGGTATAACAATGTAAACAAAAAAAAAAGAGAACAGTTTGGAAATATATACTGAAATTCTACTGAAAGTATACATGATTCCTAGCTCTGCCCACTGAGAAGGCCGAGAACTAATATAACTCTAGTGGCAATGAGCGCAACTAGTGCCCAGATCTCAGTTAATCAATACCATTCACCAGTCAAAGAAACCAAGCATCCTTGAAGAAATGGTTTATTATGGGGCTGAGCAGGAAAAACACAAAGTAAGAAGGCTGGAGCACCTCACAGTACCAGAAAGTTAGAAAGGAGAAACAAAGAATGTAGGACCTCAAACAAGTTGGCCAAAGGTAGAAAACATGAGAAATAAACAAATAAAGACTGTGTTGGATTGTAAGTCAAAGAATAAATAAATGTTATGGATATATACTGATGACCAGTCAAGCAAGTAACCAATCATTTAATGGAGAAGAGACAATCTCTTACATGAGAATTCCAAGCAATATATGCAGTGGACTTAGTGACTTGGTTCCAAAGAATGAAGTACGGAAATAGAAACATTGTAGCTCAACTGTGGAAAAATCTGGCAGACACCACTTTAACCAAGTGGTAAAGATGAAGATTACCAGTAATAAGTCGTGATGACCTCAGGTGCTCTCTTATATGATGCAAAGAGATGAGTACCTCACTAATAATCCTAGTTTAACATTGACAAAACATCAGACAAACCCCAAATGAGGGATGTTCAGCTAAATACCCGACAAGTTCCCTACAAAAACATCAAGGTCTTGTAACATAAGGAAAGTCTAAGTGGCTGTCACAGACTTTAGGAGACAAAGGAGACATGAGGACTAATGGAATATAGGATCCTGGAACATGGAAGGTCAACGTGTGGAAAAACTGGTAAAATCTTAATAAAATCTATAGTTTAGGAAAAAAACAATTTGATCAAGCAGTATTACTCCTGTGGAAACTCTTATGATGTATGATATTAGTTCTCAAACTCTAGCGTACAACAGAATCACCTGCAGAGACTGCTATAATCAGATTTCTGGGCTCCGCTCCCAGAATTGTTATCCAATATGTCTGCAGGGAGGAAAGGCGGGAGAATTTGCATTTCTAACCAGTTCTCAGGTGCTGCTGCTCAACTGATCTGGGAATCTCACTTTGATAAACTCTGACATATGCGAACATTTACTATAAGAATATTTACTGTCATAATTATGTCTTGGATTACATAATTTTTCTTCTATTCTCTTCTTTTCTTTCTTTGAGACACGGTCTCACTCTATTGACCAGGCTAGAGTCCAGTGGCATGATCTAAGCTCACTTCAACCTCCACTTCCTGGGTTCAAGTGATACTCCTGCCTCAGCCTCTCAAGTAGCTGGGATTACAGGCACCTGCTACCACACCCGGCTAGTTTTTGTATTTTTGGTAGAGATGGGGTTTTGCCATATAGCTCAAGCTAGTGTTGAACTCCTGGGCACAAATGATCTGCCTGCCTCAACCTCCCAAAGTGCTGGGATTACAAGCGTGAGCCACTGTGACCGGTCATTTACTATCTTTTCCCTTTTTTTTTTCTTTTTTTAAATTATACTTTAAGTTCTAGGGTACATGTGCACAACGTGCAGGTTTGTTACATATGTATACATGT
>NW_012118710.1:10202567-10203091 GCF_000951035.1 Colobus angolensis palliatus | reverse complement strand
TTTTCCCTTTTTTTTTTCTTTTTTTAAATTATACTTTAAGTTCTAGGGTACATGTGCACAACGTGCAGGTTTGTTACATATGTATACATGTGCGATGTTGGTGTGCTGCACCCATTAACTTGTCATTTACATTAGGCATATCTCCTAATGCTATCCCTTCCCCCTCTCCCCTCCCCCTACCCCACGACAGGCCCCAGTGTGTGATGTTCCCCTTCCTGTGTTCAAGTGTTCTCATTGTTCAATTCCCACCTATGAGTGACAACATGCAGTGTTTGGTTTTCTGTTCTTGCGATAGTCTGCTGAGAATGATGGTTTCCAGCTGCATCCATGTCCATACAAAAGACACGAACTCATCCTTTTTATGGCTGCATAGTGTTCCATGGTGTATATGTGCCATATTTTCTTAATCCAATCCGTGATTGACGGACATTTGGGTTGGTTCCAAGTCTTTACTATTGTGAATAGTGCTGCAGTAAACATACGTGTGCATGTGTCTTTATAGCAGCATGATTTATAATCCTTTG